>NC_080721.1:13508549-13808549 GCF_019097595.1 Hemibagrus wyckioides | reverse complement strand
TTTCATTTAAGGCTTTTTGGTATTTTAGTCACGGTGGTGTGAAATTGGTGCTGCGCAGACCGACAGGTGTATGACAAAGTATCGCGAGAGCGGTTTTAGAGCATATTCCAGCGCTCACTCTCGCGGTATTTTGGCGCGCGCGTGTGTGTAGATGCCAGTCAAAATCGGGTACAGTAAACGGCAACAGTGCTGAACTAAACCGATCAACATTTACTTAATTCCTCTACATTGCGGTGGCAAAATTCGGGATAAAACATCTAGCATCTAGCTAGATTAAAATCATCCGGGGCTCCTACATTGCAGTTCTGGTTTGTGTAGTACCTGTAGATCAGGGTTTCCGTTATGATTTCCTCTTACCGGTCCGGTGTCCGAAAAGAATTTATTTTACCGGACAAATCTGACACTTACCGGTCATGTTTCAATAAGAGTCTAAAACGCAAAAATAATATAGCTACACCTATGATGATGAAAGAATGCCAGTGACCGGAGTGCGGTTAGCTTGCACTGCAATCAAAGCTAATACGAGGCCTAGCATACACCAAACAACCGATCTAAACACTAGCGGTTTCCCCCAACCAGATTAAAGAAAACTTGAACGTCAATAAAAAGCCGAGAAGCGATGAAAGAGGCGAAGGCCTGTCCCAACTATTGTCCAAGCAAAAGTGCACTAGCCCAAATTAGCCAAAGCAAAACGATTCATTACAGTATACGGTTTATTTAATTTCAACACCTAAATGTACTTCACATTATATTAATATTTTAATTGAGTGTCTGCTAGCCGTGCTAGGTTCGTATTAGTAGCTCGGTTAGCCACGCGGTCAAATTTGCTATACAGTATATACACTCGGGAGACGCCGACATATTTATTTATATGTTCTTTCAACTAATTAAACAAAAAATTACTAATTGGTTGTTCTTTGATTTAAATAGAGGGCCCAGGCGTTTAAACATCATTAACCTCGCACATCGCCTTCATTAAAAGCAAATGTCCAGGTTCCAGAGTGTCTTACCGGGTCAAGATAAACTCGGAGAGAAAAAGACAGCTTTCGGGTCCAGTTCAAGAGTCTTTAAGTCTCTGTTGGTGCCGCTCACGTACATGTAATGAGCACATGCAAGGTAACAAGTACACCACACTCCACTACACGAAAAAAAAAAGGGGGGGGGACTCACTCCACCCTCACTCCTGTCGTCGTCTTAAAGGCACAACACCACATTAAACGGAACAAAACATTTAGGTGGCCGTTACAAGGTTTACCGAAAAACCTCATTCAACAATCCCGTGTAGCAAGTGGGACATTTGGTTTAATGTATCAGCGCTGTTACCGCTGTGTGCTTAAAAGCTGCGTTTCCTGAAATGTGCGTGTTTCGGGTGAATAGTTGCCAGAGTGTCTGGATTAACCGAAATTGCATTTACGTGTGGTGTTTTAACTGTGTCCAAATTATAATCAAAAGCCTAACACATTACGGTCCTAGATCTTTCCATTTGCGTTAGAAAGAGCAACACAGATATAATTAATTACCCTGAAGGCAGATTATCCTCCTGAATCAAACTGCGCAGTTCGTCTTTCCTCCTCAATTTTACATTCGATACAGTTTTCCTCGTCGGGTTTATAATCCAGAGAGTAACATAGAACCCTGTTACCAGTTACCAAAAATCCCTCCATAGCCACAGCAGCCGAAACCGCCTAAAGATGGCGTCTTGTAAAGGAGAATGGCGTTAGTCTCGCGACCGTTCAGTAGTCCTGCTCTGATTGGCTGCTAGGGATATTAGACTGCACACATGACTAATCCTATTTCGACTCAGGCTGCCATAAAACTAGATTGTTGACCTCATGGTCTTCTAATACACGCTAAACATTTCCTAAATTTGAAGATTTACATGTTTTAACAAAAGAAAATGTATTCTTTGGTTTATGTTTGATTTAACATGATTTAGCATTTAACACTATTATTATTCTTGCGAAGTTCTTTTTGCATAAGAACAGATTCCGGAAAACTCTTCCAAATTTCTACGTATTTCACAAGGAACCGTCGTTACTTGAATGAAGAAAAATAATGCCTTAGATTTCTCAAATTTAATAGAAAATCTTAAACTTGTTGAAAACCCCGTGTAATTCTTTGTGTTCTCTCCTTTCTTGTTCCTTTTTTTTTCTTTTATATTACGATGGTTGTCTGTTCTCTGAATAAGAAATTGTACATTTGTACCAGGCCATTTATGGTTGTAAAATGTACATTATTCAATAAAGTTAAAAACAAAACAAAAACAAACCCACTAAACAAACTAGGTTGCACAGCAACAGCTCAACGCATGCAATTAAAACCCAATGCATTAACAATATTAGGAACATTATTAAGGATTTTACCCTGGGCTACATTTATTTTTATAACCAAAAAAATAACCTTCCCCGAACGTTGCAGGAAGGTTTTTTTTTTTTTTTACAATCTAAAGATAACCTATGTTATATTCTCTAATGGTTATTTTTAGGTTTTATTTTTATAACCAAAAAACCCGTTTCCAGATGTTTTTTCCTTCTTTAAAATAACCTGAATAGAGTCTATACAGAACGTTCAATATTGGTTATTTTTGGATTTTGATTAAGGAACTCGCGTTAAACATTAAATGTATGCGAGTTGCGGTAACATGCATTAATGACAGTCATGTTAAAAATCCAAATTTTCACAGCTGAAATTAATTTATATTATTTTGACGTACACACATACAGTCCTCCAACGAAACTGTGTGCACAATTAACAGCTTAAAACTGAGTTTAATTTCATTAACGAACTACAATCAGGTCCGTAGTTCCACAAGCCTGAGAAAATGCTACATTACCATGATCAGGCAGTAGAGGGCGCTCATGCATAATGTTGTTAGTGTTTGCTTACCCTGTTCCTAGAAGGCCCCAGCAGAAGCTCCCATTTCAGGTCAGGAAGCAATTTACTAGTCAACTGATGATGATCCAGGTCTGTTAGATTAAGGGCTGTAAAGTGTTGGAACTACTCACAACTGTGTATGAACAATATTGACTGTATATTATCAGTATCACACACATCACCTGACAAATATTTGTCACGTACATGTGCTAAATCATGTTTTAACCAGTATTTATTTATATTAGACAATCTCTCAGTGCAGTCATAAATTTTATCACCTGATAATTGTAATGAGGGTTGAGTACCAACTGCTACCCTGTGTCTAAAAGGATCAGTGGGGACCAAACACCGCATATGTTATGCCCTGAGAAAAACAGGGCGAAATAATTACTCGTATCTATATCAAACACACTTTACAACTCATATTCGCAATTGAACGGTTACAGGAGTGGTTCTGGTTTACCAGCATATTAACCTATAACCATATGCAGACTTTCCCTGAAACATTTCTCACTCTCTTTCCCACCAACAGTAAATAAAATATTAATGTGGTTAAATATACTCACAAAACTCATAACAGTTACAAAATAAACAATATGAAATATAATACAAAATACATGTTCGCTGTTATGAAATATAATACAAAATACAATACATGGTCGCTGTTCGGTTTTACAGCATGGGGAAAATCACATTATCCGGCCACACGTCAGGCCCGGCCGCCACGCGCTTCACACATATGCACGTGTTAACTTATTAAAACTTGCCCCTTTTCTCATCCAACGGTTACATACACATACCCTGAACATTCAGTTTTGACAAAAATGAAAAAAGATGAGCAAAAGACCTGAGCTTACATGGCACTGAGGCAAAAAAAATAAATTAACCATCCTGTACAGATCTACAGTATACACTAACACATTTAAAGGTGCTGACTTCATCCACGCTCATTTAAATATCCAAAATAACATCTATTCCCAATACAATACATTTTACACTTAAGATTGCTCCAAAGTTGTGCACTGTAACGTTATTGCTCTCATTTGGACAAAAACATGGCATTTTTGAAACAACTCCAAGGCTTCGTTTTATCTACTTTTATTTACAAGTATTTACAAAAAAGGGAATGTAAAAGTTTTAAATGTGCAGAAAAGGCGAGTGCAGGGAGGACAGAGGCACTGAAGATGACCCGCAATCCCCACCATCAGTCTGGAAGATCTTCCCTGATGGACAAAACACAGTAAAGAAATCAATTAAATAAAGATAAAACATCTAAACTCTACACCTACATCCTTCTATCATTAACACTGCAACATTAAAGTCTACAATTTGTTTTCATTACTGGATGACTAACTGCCTCTAACTATCACCACAACCACAGTGAAGAACACAATCATTTGTAAATCACCAAATAAAAGCATCTGTTAACATCGGACATCAGATTAAAGTCCCTCAGTTAGCTGTAAGTGGGATGCAGATTTACCTTTGTCTGAAGCGCCAGATTAGAATCAGGACCACAACCACAAACACGATCACAGATACAATCCAGCCAGTGCAGATGAGACCTTTTATTTAAAAATAAAGAGAGAAATACAATCTCTACAAAATCCTTGTTTACATAACATTGCGTATGCCAAATCTTAATCCAGATCTTAATCCAGAATATAATCTGAAAAAGAGAACACTAGAGAATATGTACTCTGGACACTGCTATGGTTTACATGTCCTATGGGTTAAATAAGTACACACCTCCACTCCTGCCCTTACTTTCAACACTCCCCCCACCTTTTTAGTCTATTTATTTTGGAGTTATTTTAAAACATGGGAAATCATAAGTGGAAAAATAAAATCAATGCCACACAACTCCACCCAGTAGAGTGGATTTCATCTAAAAAAAAAAAAAAAAAAAAATCGTGCAAAGTACTCACGTGTTTGTGTCTCAGGAGAATCATAAGGGGCTGATGTGGTGCTCTTGATTACTAAAACACAGACACACCATAAATTTCACACCTGACTCCATTACAGAAAATGATTGTGGCTCATAACATAAAAGCGTTAAATTATAATATTTTTCTATGATGTGTTTAAATGAACAACTCTTTCCTACAAAACAAATACACCGATCAGCCATAACATTATGACCAGTGCCAGGTGACGTGAATAAGACTGAGTATCTCCTCATCATGGCACCTGTTAGTGGGTGGGATATATTAGGCAGCAAAGTTGATGTTAGAAGCAGGAAAAATGGGAAAGCGTAAGGATTTGAGCTTAGAGTTTGATGAAGGGCTAGATTGTGATGGCTAGACCACTGGATCAGAGCATCTCCAAAACTGCAGCTCTTGTGGGGTGTTCCCGGTCTGCAGTGGTCAGTATCTATCAAAAGTGGTCCAAGGAAGGAACAGTGGTGAACCAGAGACAGGGTCATGGACGGTCAAGGCTCACTGATGCACGTGGGGAGTGAAGGCTGGACCGTGTGATCCGATCCAACAGACGAGCTACTGTTGCTCAAACTGCTGAAGAAGTTAATGCTGGTTCTGATAGAAAGGGGTCAGAATACACAGTGCAGGACGGGTCAGGGCTGTTTGGCAGCAAAAGTGATAACTTTGTGATAACTTCACATCATGGTGATGAACATGTTCAGTGTGAAAAGATGCAGAGTAGGAATGTTACAGCTAGCTGCTTAGCAACAGAAACCCAATTAGAAACTGAACAGCAAGTGATATTAGTTTATCAGGTGAAAACCAGGACGCAGCGACACTGAACAAAAACGGCTCGGTCACACAGAAAACCAATAAACATCATGGGCACGTTGCAGCAAGGGGGAAATACGGCACACTGAAAAATTAGCTAAAGTTTGACAGACAAAACAACACCTGGTGGACTACACAACAAACAAAGCAAAAAAATAAATTATAAAGCTGTGAAAGAGATCTCTCTCAGTTGCATAAGTTGCAGACCTAAACTTATTTCCTCAGTGATGTGAAATTATACAGCTACAGAAAATCCATTTTATGTCAACATGTAATGGTGACATCTGAAATAAAGCAAACTTTGTGAAAATCTGTTTCTCTCACTATAGAGCTGCACTCATTCTAATACTTGTCACACTACAGCTTTTATGGTTTCTATGGCAACAGCTCATTCACAGAGTCTTGTGTAGTAAAGGCTTCACATAAAAACCTTTAACACGTGTGTATCCACTGACATGGTGACGTTTTCTGTTAGGAAATGTTTATTAAATAATGTTTATGGAAGGAGTCTCCAGTGTCAGTGCTTTTAACAATCAGAGATAAAGCTGCGACTAAGGCTAAAGGAGAGGCTAATGATGGAATGTAACTGAAAATAAAAACTAATTTTACTTTCTACAACATTAAATGTAATTAGAAATATATGGCTGATGTGTAATGTGATGGAGACAGACAGAGAGAGTACAGACCTTGGTACATGTGTTGAAACTGCAAAAGATAAAGACAGTCATGATTCATTAGTTCTAAAATGAAACAGAATTTAAAACCATGTAGAAGTATAAATAAAAATATAAACCTTTTGATCTGACCCATGACAGGTCACATTATGGTGAAGCTCGATGCATTCAGAGATGGTGATGTTTTTTCTGGTTGCATCAACAAGCAGCTCGTGCTTAGTTCCATTCTCACGAAGTTGTCCGTCTGACAAATACTCCAACTCTGATCCGTTACCTGGAGCCTAAACACAGCATTCATTTATTATGCGAGTTGTCTTTAGAGGACCATCAGTAAATCAGATCATCCGGACCATCTTTCAATATTTCATGATTTTATAAAATCTGCCTCCAGGTGATAAACCCATTAAGATTTATAACACCACCAATATTATATCATCACACTGCCCAGCCACTCAGGACATTTCTGAACCTGCAGAAACTTTTTATTTGGTCTCACCTTCCTGTACCAGGCTTGCTCACAGTCCAGATCCTGGAGAACAGCAGATGGTATATTAGAGGACACTGGATAAGTGTAACCATTGCCAGACGAAATGAGTTGACACGTGATGTTTATGACGACGACCTCCAACAAACGAATCTGTGCGGGAAAAAAAAAAGACTCCAGTTAACAACGAGGACTAAGAGTCCAATATATGCAGTGCAGGTTATTTAACTTTTTTACTCAACAATATTTTTATTAATTTTTAAACAGAGACATAATATTCAAGGCAAATGTGTGGAGTGTGTTTGAAGGCACATTTGTTTTATCTGGATTTATAAACCCTTTACACACAGTCCTATACCCAGGGGCAGACTTAACCAATAAGCGAGGTAAGCAGCCGCTTAGGGCCCCGGGGAATTAGGGGGCCCCGACCAATACCAAGAAGCCTATATAAATCATATAGTACTTATTACTTTTCTATCATATATTGTATGGTCTGTCTATAACCATTAAGATTTTAACATTATTACTACATCTTTACAAATTTGAATTTGATTTGAAATGCAGGGCCCAGTGCTGTACACCCTCTTTACCTATGACTGCGTGGCCTCCCAAACCAACACCAAGATAATAAAGTTTGTGGATGATACCACAGTCATCAGACTCATTACTGGTGGAGAGGAAACATCTTACAGAACAGAAGTAGCAGGTCTGATAGTTTGGTGTCAGGAAAATAATCTCTCCTAAAATACAGATAAGACCAAGGAGATGATTATTGATCCTAGGAGGAGGAGGAAGGAGCAGCACACCCCAATCTACATCAGTGACACAGAGGAAGAGAGGGTGAAAACCTTCAAATTCCTCAGAACCTACATCAGTGAGGACTTCACCTGGTCTAACAACACTCAGCAGCTCCTGAGAAGATCCCAGCAGCGACTGTACTTCTTAAGGCGGCTGAGGAAATTTGGCATGTCAACTGAGATCCTCAGCAACTTCTACAGATGAACAGTTGAAAGTGTGATCACCAGCTCAATCACAATGTGGCATGGAAGCTGTACTGTTCAGGACAGGAAAGCTCGCCAGCGTGTCATAAAAACTGCACAGTTCATCTGTGGAGCGGCCTTCCCATCACTCCAGGACATTTACAACACTGGGGTCATCACGAGGGCCCATAACATTATCAGGGACAATACACATCCACAACACAACCTTTTCACACTTCTGCCATCAGGGAGATGCTACAGGAGTGTGAGATCAGGGACAAAAAACTTATATACACAGCTTCTATTCACAAGCCATTAGACTCCTGAACAACACTTAACATCACCACCTCACACTCCATCACCCCCACTGACTGCTGCCAGAAGATTTTATAATACCTGCCTCCAGAATTTACCTGTGATGAAGACTTATCAAGACAATATCAAGATTTATGACAGTATCAATATTATATCTTCACACTGTCCTTTGCTCCACTGCCGCTGAAGGTGAAGAAGTTTTTCATTTGGTCTCACCTCACGGGTTTCCATCTCAAAGTCCTGGTCCTGGAGAACAGCAGCTGGTATATCAGATGGAACTCTATATGTGAAACCAGTGCCAACAAAGATTTGTACACAGAACAGAAGGAAGAGGATCTCCATGGTAAAAAACTGAAAAACAAACAAACAAAAAACAGAATAAGAATCCATTCATGTCTATATTCACGATTTAGCAATATTGTATGTAAAATCCCAGCTCTTTTGTTATAAGACACTATTAAAATGTAAACTTAGAGACCACTTCAAGTCTCCTGTAAGCGTACTTCATAGTTTAGATTTTAATATATTACCGCTATCAAGGGTCGTGATGTACAACGCTAACAAATAATCTGTAAGGTAGTCGTAAAATGGCGGCGCATACAAAACGCAAGGCTCAGAGTCTCTCCAGTTATTATGTTGGCTTGAAAAGGGTCTGAAGTTTGTTGCTATTACTTTTCTAAGCGATCAGAATTCCGGTAATTTCCGGTAATTCAGGAAGCACAAAGTGGCCATTTTTCCGGATAGCATTCCATTAAACTTTTTTTCAGAGGTCTATATCTCGGCAGGATTTCGAGATATCGACACGAAACTCGGCCAGATCCTTCAGAATCTTGTTTCGGATGAAGCCGTAAATTTTTGAACCCTATAAAACAACCGCAACATACCCATGTGCGCTAAGAAGAAGAATGCTAATGCTAACGCTAATATAAATGCTAGTGTGCTAAGAAGAAGAATGCTAATGCTAACGCTAATATAAATGCTAGTGTGCTAAGAAGAAGAATGCTAATGCTAACGCTAATATAAATGCTAGTGTGCTAAGAAGAAGAATGCTAATGCTAACGCTAATATAAATGCTAGTGTGCTAAGAAGAAGAATGCTAATGCTAACGTTAATGCTTAAAAACCCTCAGCACAATAAAGGAAGTCAAGTGTTGTCTACTTGCTTCATCAAGCCAACATCAAAGATTGTCGCGACGAACTTTAAAAACCTAAATGAAAATGACTTTTTATTAACCTGTTTACTTTTGTCGGAACTTCGCACTAACCCCATACAGCCGGTGTTCTATAAATTGGTCCTACTTACACTCACCGCGCATTTTTGCGGAATGCCCATAAATCCATGCTGCTCTTGCGGTTAGTGTACAACCTTGCGGAATGCTTTTTTCTTGTTTTTGTGATTTTATGTTAACTTTGATTGTACATATAATGTAACTTTAACAACTACAGGACATCAGATTTCACTGAAACACCCCAGCGGCTAGGACACTAGACCTTCATCTGCTACCTCCTGTGTTATGGCTCCGGTTCAGCTAATGTTTTGGTAAACCTGCGCGTTATAGACATGGAAGAGCGAGTCTGGGCTATCGTCCCAGGAAAAGTAAGCGTCTATAAGGAACTACGATATTCACTGTTCAAAATTGGGAAATAGTCAATTTATAATGTTTACACTTTATAAATAGTCATAATGCTACATACAGAGACACTGTAATTAAGATGCGAGTTAGAATCAGCACGCAGATCACACTAAGAATTAAACAACAAAACAAAACATTCTGTACTTCAGAGCCTGGATTTAATTCCAAATTATTTAGCAGGTAACTCGTTACTGACCCGAACTCGATTAACAGAAAACATCTGGAAACCGGCGACGTGAACCAGCGGACGAGCTACAGAGTGAACAATTTATATACAGTGCACATGTGAAGGGAAGTACATGAGGGTTTCAGAGTGGGAGGGATCTAAATACAACCCCACGTTTAGTGTCATGTTAACGAGCTTCCAGTGGTACGTAATCGAACAAGTAATGCATTTTACAAATTTATGAAAAATAGTTTAGATAGAAGTATATGCCATATTTGTTTGCTTTTGGTTTTAAAAAGTGACAAATAATCCACTTATACACGTTTCTGTATGAAATTACCCAACATGAAGCTACTGGTTACTGAACTAGCGGAGACAAAGCGAACACCAGTGAAAGACATTAAAAGCAGCATACAGAGTTTAGGAGCTTGCTAACACTAAAAACCAAAGAGATCAGGAAATAAACGGCTTCAACTGAGGCCTTCTTCAGGCCTCAACGTGTTTCAACATTATTAACAATATAACCAAAAGAAAGACAAACACCTTACAGATCTCAGAACATTAACTATCATTTTTTAGATGTTTTAGTTTACATTAGAAAGAGTAACAAAGGCTTTTTAACGTAAAATAATTAATTACCTCCCGGATCAAACTGCGTGTTCTGTTCTTCCTCTTCATTATTCCTGAAGATACAGCTGTCCTCATCAGGTTTATAATCCAAATAATACACCAAAGTCTCCCATATTTCCCTCATTTTGTCCGGACTTACTAAATGAGTCAGTCGGTAACACTGAAAACGCAGTCAACTGATCTCCGTTGTCGGGAAATAGAACCTGCCCAGCAACGTCAGCGCAAGTAGGGTTGGGGGAGGGGTAATATAAGTAGTGCAGCTGTAAGGGTAAAGCTGGTAGAAGGGCAGAACTGAAGAATGTAAAACCTTTTTTATGCTAGCATTTGTCCCGCGCAATGGCAGGGTCCGCTGTTTTTAGCGCATCATTTGATCCGCATGATTTGGCACAGGTTTTTACGCCGGATGCCCGTCCTGTCGCAATCCTCCGATTTTTATCCGGGCTTGGGACCGGCACTAAGAGTTAACTTAAAAAGTAAACCATGGGCGTCGCTAGGCCACTCAGCCCCCCTAAAAATTCTGCAATTCTCCATAAACTGTACACGAATGTGATCTCCTCAGCCCCCTTTAAATTTCATATGAACACGGCGGCTAAAAAAAAAAATTACTCCAAACAGCTGGATGGAAATTTTGCATGTTTAAATGTCTGGGATTCTCCGAGGCCACAAGTGCAGACCTTTATTGTGCAGGTTGCAAAAATTATAACACTTAATGTTGTGATTTCATACAAAACAGCAAAACACACAAACACGAAATCAACACAAGCTTGACGTGACAAGGTCATGTGCAGATTTTTCGCAGAACCATTTTTAGAAATGAACACACAACGCACATATTTTATGAATATCTGATACTGAAAGAAAAATTCATTCTTATTGCTACATAATTCTGTTTTTTAAAAACTGAAATAGTCGAAGCTAAAATAGTTTCATGTTGATCATCTGAGCTAAGTGAGCCGATTCCCTGGGATGAAAAGGGGTTTACTATTAAATGCAGTTCAGTTTCATAAAAGAGGCTCTAAAAGGCTGTATTCAATTAAAATATACACGTCGAATGATCTAAAGCGCTTCACGCGGTGATGAGTCGTTTGCAAGGAATCGATTCATCGAATCGACTTTAGTTGAGAATCGACTCGCAGATTGAAAGCGTTTTGTTAATGTAACAAATGTTATTTTGAAGGTAAGATGAATGGACGTAGAGTTGTAGCTAGTCATATTTAAGTGAAAAATAAAAATATAATAAATGCTGCGGTGAAAGGTCGCAAAGTTTTCTGATTTTTCTGAATCGTCCCTGTATACATCACTAAACATGATTAGAAACGGAAGACGTATTGTTCGTTAATATGTAAATCTTTGTAATCAACTGTAATGGTAGAAGGGAAATAAAACACTTCATGCTCTGGAATGTTTTACACTTTTGTCAGAAACAGTTCTCATCATTGTGATCTCAGGTTTCTATCAATATTATCATCATGAAATCTTTAATACATATTATTGTTATAAGACCAATATGTATTTTATAATAGCATGATTGTGGATCCTGAGAAAGCTTTAATTCTGAAGATGATTCTGAGTAATGCAGTGTTTTAGAACACAAACACCAGCAGAGGAAGTGAAATCCATATCAATCTTTATTTCTATTTAGAAATTTAGCGTGACGAATCTATATATATCTATATATATATATCATATCTATCTATATCTATCTATATCTATCTATATATATATATATATATATATATATATATATATATATCTATCTATCTATCTATCTATATATATATATATATTATATATATATATATATTATATATATATTATATATATATATATATATATATATATATATATATATATATATATATATATATATATATATATATATATACACACACACTATATTGCCAAAAGTATTCGCTCACCCATCCAAATAATCAGAATCAGGTGTTCCAATCACTTCCATGGCCACAGGTGTATAAAATCAAGCACCTAGGCATGCAGACTGTTTTTACAAACATTTGTGAAAGAATGGGTCGCTCTCAGGAGCTCAGTGAATTCCAGCGTGGAACTGTGATAGGATGCCACCTGTGCAACAAATCCAGTCGTGAAATTTCCTCGCTCCTAAATATTCCACAGTCAACTGTCAGCTGTATTATAAGAACGTGGAAGTGTTTGGGAACGACAGCAACTCAGCCACGAAGTGGTAGGCCACGTAAACTGACGGAGCGGGGTCAGCGGATGCTGAGGCGCATAGTGCGAAGAGGTCGCCAACTTTCTGCAGAGTCAATCGCTACAGACCTCCAAACTTCATGTGGCCTTCAGATTAACTCAAGAACAGTGCGCAGAGAGCTTCATGGAATGGGTTTCCATGGCCGAGCAGCTGCATCCAAGCCATGCATCACCAAGTGCAATGCAAAGCGTCGGATGCAGTGGTGTAAAGCATGACTGTGCACCAGTGCACAAAGCAAGGTCCATAAAGACATGGATGACAGAGTCTGGTGTGGATGAACTTGACTGGCCTGCACAGAGTCCTGACCTCAACCCGATAGAACACCTTTGGGATGAATTAGAGCGGAGACTGAGAGCCAGGCCTTCTCGTCCAACATCAGTGTGTGACCTCACAAATGCGCTTCTGGAAGAATGGTCAAAAATTCCCATAAACACACTCCTAAACCTTGTGGACAGCCTTCCCAGAAGAGTTGAAGCTGTTATAGCTGCAAAGGGTGGACCGACGTCATATTGAATCCTATGGATTAGGAATGGGATGTCACTTAAGTTCATATGCAAGTCAAGGCAGGTGAGCGAATACTTTTGGCAATATAGTGTATATTTATATTTATATATATATATATATATATATATATATATATATATATATATATATATATATATATATATATATATATATATATATATATATATATATATATATATATATATATTCCATAAAATACAGTTTTCACCATTTATTAAGCATCAGTGATGTTTTCTAAAAATATTATTGCTTTTAAAAAAATCACTTGTGCTGCATCTCAGGTTTGACAAAGATGAAAGATGATGAGCAAAAGACCTGAGCTCACATGGCACTGAGGTGAACTTGGCAAAAACTCAACCATCGTGTACTGATTACAGATTTTGATCAGTAAACACTGTTCAACACATTTAAATGTAAGTGCTGCTGTGTGAGGCTGAGCTCATCCACGCTCATTTAAATATCCAAAATAACATCTATTTCCAATAAGGTACATTTTACTCTGATCAAGAATCAAGAAAAACAGTATTGTATCCACACCTGACTAAACCCTCGAGTTATCACACAGACTTGATTGATTAAGTAGATGCATTCTTATCAGTAACTTAATACACAATAAGGCCAAACATTAACTTGGGCACCAGCGTAATCTCAAGCACAGCATTCACTCAGTCAATAGGCAACTAACACACTAGAAGTGGTTCAAATCACCAACACCACATGACCCATGAAGTCATGGTACAACAAGTCGGGGGGCAACTGAATATTGGAACACACAGTACGCTGGAATGGCGCAAACTCACACGCCACCAAGTCGAGGCCTTATATACAGTCGGCACAACGACGTCACGATAAGGATTGACAGCCGAGTCAGCCAATAATCCCGACCTAGAGGCAAAGTAAAGAATTGCACAAAAGGAAAGGAGAGCAAAAAGTAAACACAACACACACATCATACATGGAACGTAAATGTGCAGAAAAGTGCAGTGAAAGAAAAGGCGAGTACAGAGGCACTGAAGATGAACCGTAATCCCCACTGTCAGTCTGGAAGCTCCTCCCTGATGGACAAAACACAGTATAGAAATCAATTAAATAAAGATAAAACATCTAAACTCTACACATACATTCTTCTATCATTAACACTGCAACATTAAAGCCTACAATTTGGTTTCATTACTGGATGACTAACTTCATAGTGATATCACAAATGAAATGATTTCATAAAGATTTAATAAAGTAATTTAATATACTTTAAATAAATACATTTGTAATTAATTTTTTATTTAATTTCTATTATTTTTTGTCTTCATTACAGTAAGAATCAGTAATGATACCGATACATTAGTAGTTTTGTTCAGAAAAGACATTTTTAAACTATATATTCCAAATAAATACAGTAAAAAAATGTTTTTTTTCACGCTAAGGCATTAATCAAGCACCAACAACAACAAAAACAAAGACTAACAATTTTCCATACAAGTTGGTTGTAAGACACCAATTAACTCGTCTTCTAGATTATTAATTGAAAGAAATGGCACAAATCAGTTATCACAATTATCGACAGTGACAGCTCTAATTATTTCTACCAATGTTTACAGCAATATTTGTTTATCAGTTTATCTACATACAGTAATAAAGGTTTAACACTTACACTGTAACAATTTGTTCGTCTTCAGCAGGTTGAGCTTCTGCGTCCTTCACCCCATTGTTTCCACAGCCGTTCATCACTGTAACATAGTCCCTGCTAACACACACACACACACACACCATTTCATTAGATTATCTCCAACTATTTCAAAGATCTATTGCTAAACGGCAGATTGTGTAGGTTGTATCAGAATGAATGGATACAGTAGTTTAGCTGCAGCTCTTACATGTTTTGGCTATGAATGAAGCAACTGAACGATTATCACTTAAATGCAAAGGTAAAAGTTAACAGGCCATACATCAGTTAGTGTGGATTCTGACAAACACTTTTGTTGAAATTGTGGATTTGCAAAAAAAGAGAAACAGAAATAAAGTACAGAGGATGAGAGAGTTTGCTCTGAGGTTTAAAGGTGATGAAGAAAAGATGGTGAAGCTCTTACTTTGCATTAAAGGAGTTCAGTAGACCAGTTTCATTGTTGCTACCCGCTTTAATCTCGAGCAATTGGACGTTGTTTGATCTAGCATTCACACACAAACACTTCAGTCATTAAGAAATGCAGATGGATTCATTTCTTGTTTGAAGTGTAGAAAATAAACCAACAAAACATTATAAACAATAAGGAGTTATAAATTTAATTATGTCCAGAACATTCAACAGAACAGGAGCAATCTTGAAAAATTTAATTTAATTTCAGTTCAATTTACAAAACTAACAAACAACCCTGGCTAACAAAAGCATCATTTTGAGCAAAAATGTGTCAATTGGTGCGTTCACGTCCTCGACGTCTGGGACATGCTGTAGTTACAATGTTAAGGATTTTTCTAAAAGAGCTGCAGTTCCAGATCCAGAATTTTAGTAAATAACAAAATAAAGCATGTGTGAAAGCAGCTTTAGTGTGTAAATATCCTGCAGTTTGAGTTTCACTCACCTTCCATTCTCTGCTCTTCTAAATATACGCCAATGTGCCAATCTCCACCAGCCTCTAACTCTATCACCACAACCACAGTGAAGAACACAATCATTTGTAAATCACCAAATAAAAGCATCTGTTAACATCAGACAGCAGGTTAAAGTATTCCATCGTCCCTCAGTTAGCTGTGAGTGGGATGTAGATTTACCTTTGTCTGAAGCGCCAGATTAGAAACAGGACCACAAACACAAGCAAGATCAGAGATACAATCCAGGCAATGGTGATGGAACCTTTTATTTTAAAATAAAAAGAGAGAAATACAATTTTTACTAAATCCTCATTCACATAACATTGTGTATGCCAAATCTTAATCCAGAATATAATCTGAAAAAGAGAACACTAGAGAATATGTACTCTGGACAATGCTATGGTTTACATGTCCTATTAGTTGACTGAATGGGTTAAATAAGTACACACCTCCACTCCTGCCCTTACTTTCAACACTCCCCCCACCTTTTTAGTCTATTTATTTTGGAGTTATTTTAA
The DNA here is from genome assembly GCF_019097595.1 of Hemibagrus wyckioides. Taxonomy (NCBI): domain Eukaryota; kingdom Metazoa; phylum Chordata; class Actinopteri; order Siluriformes; family Bagridae; genus Hemibagrus; species Hemibagrus wyckioides. The sequence goes on along the minus strand of NC_080721.1, from coordinate 13,792,190 downwards.
AACATGGGAAATCATAAGTGGAAAAATAAAATCAATGCCACACAACTCCACCCAGTAGAGTGGATTTCATCTAAAAAAAAAAAAAAAAAAAATCGTGCAAAGTACTCACATGTTGGTGTCTCAGGAGAATCATAAGGGGCTGATGTGGTGCTCTTGATTACTAAAACACAGACACACCATAAATTTCACACCTGACTCCATTACAGAAAAGGATTGTGGCTCATAACATAAAAGCGTTAAATTATAATATTTTTCTATGATGTGTTTAAATGAACAACTCTTTCCTACAAAACAAATACACCGATCAGCCATAACATTATGACCAGTGCCAGGTGACGTGAATAAGACTGAGTATCTCCTCATCATGGCACCTGTTAGTGGGTGGGATATATTAGGCAGCAAAGTTGATGTTAGAAGCAGGAAAAATGGGAAAGCGTAAGGATTTGAGCTTAGAGTTTGATGAAGGGCTAGATTGTGATGGCTAGACCACTGGATCAGAGCATCTCCAAAACTGCAGCTCTTGTGGGGTGTTCCCGGTCTGCAGTGGTCAGTATCTATCAAAAGTGGTCCAAGGAAGGAACAGTGGTGAACCAGAGACAGGGTCATGGACGGTCAAGGCTCACTGATGCACGTGGGGAGTGAAGGCTGGACCGTGTGATCCGATCCAACAGACGAGCTACTGTTGCTCAAACTGCTGAAGAAGTTAATGCTGGTTCTGATAGAAAGGGGTCAGAATACACAGTGCAGGACGGGTCAGGACTGTTTGGCAGCAAAAGTGATAACTTTGTGATAACTTCACATCATGGTGATGAACATGTTCAGTGTGAAAAGATGCAGAGTAGGAATGTTACAGCTAGCTGCTTAGCAACAGAAACCCAATTAGAAACTGAACAGCAAGTGATATTAGTTTATCAGGTGAAAACCAGGACGCAGCGACACTGAACAAAAACGGCTCGGTCACACAGAAAACCAATAAACATCATGGGCACGTTGCAGCAAGGGGGAAATACGGCACACTGAAAAATTAGCTAAAGTTTGACAGACAAAACAACACCTGGTGGACTACACAACAAACAAAGCAAAAAAATAAATTATAAAGCTGTGAAAGAGATCTCTCTCAGTTGCATAAGTTGCAGACCTAAACTTATTTCCTCAGTGATGTGAAATTATACAGCTACAGAAAATCCATTTTATGTCAACATGTAATGGTGACATCTGAAATAAAGCAAACTTTGTGAAAATCTGTTTCTCTCACTATAGAGCTGCACTCATTCTAATACTTGTCACACTACAGCTTTTATGGTTTCTATGGCAACAGCTCATTCACAGAGTCTTGTGTAGTAAAGGCTTCACATAAAAACCTTTAACACGTGTGTATCCACTGACATGGCGACGTTTTCTGTTAGGAAATGTTTATTAAATAATGTTTATGGAAGGAGTCTCCAGTGTCAGTGCTTTTAACAATCAGAGATAAAGCTGCGACTAAGGCTAAAGGAGAGGCTAATGATGGAATGTAACTGAAAGTAAAAACCAATTTTACTTTCTACAACATTAAATGTAATTAGAAATATATGGCTGATGTGTAATGTGATGGAGACAGACAGAGAGAGTACAGACCTTGGTACATGTGTTGAAACTGCAAAAGATAAAGACAGTCATGATTCATTAGTTCTAAAATGAAACAGAATTTAAAACCATGTAGAAGTATAAATAAAAATATAAACCTTTTGATCTGACCCATGACAGGTCACATTATGGTGAAGCTCGATGCATTCAGAGATGGTGATGTTTTTTCTGGTTGCATCAACAAGCAGCTCGTGCTTAGTTCCATTCTCACGAAGTTGTCCGTCTGACAAATACTCCAACTCTGATCTGTTACCTGGAGCCTAAACACAGCATTCATTTATTATGCGAGTTGTCTTTAGTGGACCATCAGTAAATCAGATCATCTGGACCATCTTTCAATATTTCATGATTTTATAAAATCTGCCTCCAGGTGATAAACCCATTAAGATTTATAACACCACCAATATTATATCATCACACTGTCCAGCCACTCAGGACATTTCTGAACCTGCAGAAACTTTTTATTTGGTCTCACCTTCCTGTACCAGGCTTGCTCACAGTCCAGGTCCTGAAGAACAGCAGATGGTATATTAGAGGACACTGGATAAGTGTAACCATTGCCAGACAAAATGAGTTGACACGTGATGTTTATGACGACGACCTCCAACAAACGAATCTGTGCGGGGAAAAAAAAAGACTCCAGTTAACAACGAGGACTAAGAGTCCAATATATGCAGTGCAGGTTATTTAACTTTTTTACTCAACAATATTTTTATTAATTTTTAAACAGAGACATAATATTCAAGGCAAATGTGTGGAGTGTGTTTGAAGGCACATTTGTTTTATCTGGATTTATAAACCCTTTACACACAGTCCTATACCCAGGGGCAGACTTAACCAATAAGCGAGGTAAGCAGCCGCTTAGGGCCCCGGGGAATTAGGGGGCCCCGACCAATACCAAGAAGCCTATATAAATCATATAGTACTTATTACTTTTCTATCATATATTGTATGGTCTGTCTATAACCATTAAGATTTTAACATTATTACTACATCTTTACAAATTTGAATTTGATTTGAAATGCAGGGCCCAGTGCTGTACACCCTCTTTACCTATGACTGCGTGGCCTCCCAAACCAACACCAAGATAATAAAGTTTGTGGATGATACCACAGTCATCAGACTCATTACTGGTGGAGAGGAAACATCTTACAGAACAGAAGTAGCAGGTCTGATAGTTTGGTGTCAGGAAAATAATCTCTCCTAAAATACAGATAAGACCAAGGAGATGATTATTGATCCTAGGAGGAGGAGGAAGGAGCAGCACACCCCAATCTACATCAGTGACACAGAGGAAGAGAGGGTGAAAACCTTCAAATTCCTCAGAACCTACATCAGTGAGGACTTCACCTGGTCTAACAACACTCAGCAGCTCCTGAGAAGATCCCAGCAGCGACTGTACTTCTTAAGGCGGCTGAGGAAATTTGGCATGTCAACTGAGATCCTCAGCAACTTCTACAGATGAACAGTTGAAAGTGTGATCACCAGCTCAATCACAATGTGGCATGGAAGCTGTACTGTTCAGGACAGGAAAGCTCGCCAGCGTGTCATAAAAACTGCACAGTTCATCTGTGGAGCGGCCTTCCCATCACTCCAGGACATTTACAACACTGGGGTCATCACGAGGGCCCATAACATTATCAGGGACAATACACATCCACAACACAACCTTTTCACACTTCTGCCATCAGGGAGATGCTACAGGAGTGTGAGATCAGGGACAAAAAACTTATATACACAGCTTCTATTCACAAGCCATTAGACTCCTGAACAACACTTAACATCACCACCTCACACTCCATCACCCCCACTGACTGCTGCCAGAAGATTTTATAATACCTGCCTCCAGAATTTACCTGTGATGAAGACTTATCAAGACAATATCAAGATTTATGACAGTATCAATATTATATCTTCACACTGTCCTTTGCTCCACTGCCGCTGAAGGTGAAGAAGTTTTTCATTTGGTCTCACCTCACGGGTTTCCATCTCAAAGTCCTGGTCCTGGAGAACAGCAGCTGGTATATCAGATGGAACTCTATATGTGAAACCAGTGCCAACAAAGATTTGTACACAGAACAGAAGGAAGAGGATCTCCATGGTAAAAAACTGAAAAACAAACAAACAAAAAACAGAATAAGAATCCATTCATGTCTATATTCACGATTTAGCAATATTGTATGTAAAATCCCAGCTCTTTTGTTATAAGACACTATTAAAATGTAAACTTAGAGACCACTTCAAGTCTCCTGTAAGCGTACTTCATAGTTTAGATTTTAATATATTACCGCTATCAAGGGTCGTGATGTACAACGCTAACAAATAATCTGTAAGGTAGTCGTAAAATGGCGGCGCATACAAAACGCAAGGCTCAGAGTCTCTCCAGTTATTATGTTGGCTTGAAAAGGGTCTGAAGTTTGTTGCTATTACTTTTCTAAGCGATCAGAATTCCGGTAATTTCCGGTAATTCAGGAAGCACAAAGTGGCCATTTTTCCGGATAGCATTCCATTAATTTTTTTTTAGAGGTCTATATCTCGGCAGGATTTCGAGATATCGACACGAAACTCGGCCAGATCCTTCAGAATCTTGTTTCGGATGAAGCCGTAAATTTTTGAACCCTATAAAACAACCGCAACATACCCATGTGCGCTAAGAAGAAGAATGCTAATGCTAACGCTAATATAAATGCTAGTGTGCTAAGAAGAAGAATGCTAATGCTAACGTTAATGCTTAAAAACCCTCAGCACAATAAAGGAAGTCAAGTGTTGTCTACTTGCTTCATCAAGCCAACATCAAAGATTGTCGCGACGAACTTTAAAAACCTAAATGAAAATGACTTTTTATTAACCTGTTTACTTTTGTCGGAACTTCGCACTAACCCCATACAGCCGGTGTTCTATAAATTGGTCCTACTTATACTCACCGCGCATTTTTGCGGAATGCCCATAAATCCATGCTGCTCTTGCGGTTAGTGTACAACCTTGCGGAATGCTTTTTTCTTGTTTTTGTGATTTTATGTTAACTTTGATTGTACATATAATGTAACTTTAACAACTACAGGACATCAGATTTCACTGAAACACCCCAGCGGCTAGGACACTAGACCTTCATCTGCTACCTCCTGTGTTATGGCTCCGGTTCAGCTAATGTTTTGGTAAACCTGCGCGTTATAGACATGGAAGAGCGAGTCTGGGCTATCGTCCCAGGAAAAGTAAGCGTCTATAAGGAACTACGATATTCACTGTTCAAAATTGGGAAATAGTCAATTTATAATGTTTACACTTTATAAATAGTCATAATGCTACATACAGAGACACTGTAATTAAGATGCGAGTTAGAATCAGCACGCAGATCACACTAAGAATTAAACAACAAAACAAAACATTCTGTACTTCAGAGCCTGGATTTAATTCCAAATTATTTAGCAGGTAACTCGTTACTGACCCGAACTCGATTAACAGAAAACATCTGGAAACCGGCGACGTGAACCAGCGGAAACCGGCGACGTGAACCAGCGGAAACCGGCGACGTGAACCAGCAGAAACCGGCGACGTGAACCAGCAGAAACCGGCGACGTGAACCAGCGGACGAGCTACAGAGTGAACAATTTATATACAGTGCACATGTGAGGGGAAGTACATGAGGGTTTCAGAGTGGGAGGGATCTAAATACAACCCCACGTTTAGTGTCATGTTAACGAGCTTCCAGTGGTACGTAATCGAACAAGTAATGCATTTTACAAATTTATGAAAAATAGTTTAGATAGAAGTATATGCCATATTTGTTTGCTTTTGGTTTTAAAAAGTGACAAATAATCCACTTATACACGTTTCTGTATGAAATTACCCAACATGAAGCTACTGGTTACTGAACTAGCGGAGACAAAGCGAACACCAGTGAAAGACATTAAAAGCAGCATACAGAGTTTAGGAGCTTGCTAACACTAAAAACCAAAGAGATCAGGAAATAAACGGCTTCAACTGAGGCCTTCTTCAGGCCTCAACGTGTTTCAACATTATTAACAATATAACCAAAAGAAAGACAAACACCTTACAGATCTCAGAACATTAACTATCATTTTTTAGATGTTTTAGTTTACATTAGAAAGAGTAACAAAGGCTTTTTAACGTAAAATAATTAATTACCTCCCGGATCAAACTGCGTGTTCTGTTCTTCCTCTTCATTATTCCTGAAGATACAGCTGTCCTCATCAGGTTTATAATCCAAATAATACACCAAAGTCTCCCATATTTCCCTCATTTTGTCCGGACTTACTAAATGAGTCAGTCGGTAACACTGAAAACGCAGTCAACTGATCTCCGTTGTCGGGAAATAGAACCTGCCCAGCAACGTCAGAGCAAGTAGGGTTGGGGGAGGGGTAATATAAGTAGTGCAGCTGTAAGGGTAAAGCTGGTAGAAGGGCAGAACTGAAGAATGTAAAACCTTTTTTATGCTAGCATTTGTCCCGCGCAATGGCAGGGTCCGCTGTTTTTAGCGCATCATTTGATCCGCATGATTTGGCACAGGTTTTTACGCCGGATGCCCGTCCTGTCGCAATCCTCCGATTTTTATCCGGGCTTGGGACCGGCACTAAGAGTTAACTTAAAAAGTAAACCATGGGCGTCGCTAGGCCACTCAGCCCCCCTAAAAATTCTGCAATTCTCCATAAACTGTACACGAATGTGATCTCCTCAGCCCCCTTTAAATTTCATATGAACACGGCGGCTAAAAAAAAAAATTACTCCAAACAGCTGGATGGAAATTTTGCATGTTTAAATGTCTGGGATTCTCCGAGGCCACAAGTGCAGACCTTTATTGTGCAGGTTGCAAAAATTATAACACTTAATGTTGTGATTTCATACAAAACAGCAAAACACACAAACACGAAATCAACACAAGCTTGACGTGACAAGGTCATGTGCAGATTTTTCGCAGAACCATTTTTAGAAATGAACACACAACGCACATATTTTATGAATATCTGATACTGAATGAATTTTTCTTTCTTATTGCTACATAATTCTGTTTTTTAAAAACTGAAATAGTCGAAGCTAAAATAGTTTCATGTTGATCATCTGAGCTAAGTGAGCCGATTCCCTGGGATGAAAAGGGGTTTACTATTAAATGCAGTTCAGTTTCATAAAAGAGGCTCTAAAAGGCTGTATTCAATTAAAATATACACGTCGAATGATCTAAAGCGCTTCACGCGGTGATGAGTCGTTTGCAAGGAATCGATTCATCGAATCGACTTTAGTTGAGAATCGACTCGCAGATTGAAAGCGTTTTGTTAATGTAACAAATGTTATTTTGAAGGTAAGATGAATGGACGTAGAGTTGTAGCTAGTCATATTTAAGTGAAAAATAAAAATATAATAAATGCTGCGGTGAAAGGTCGCAAAGTTTTCTGATTTTTCTGAATCGTCCCTGTATACATCACTAAACATGATTAGAAACGGAAGACGTATTGTTCGTTAATATGTAAATCTTTGTAATCAACTGTAATGGTAGAAGGGAAATAAAACACTTCATGCTCTGGAATGTTTTACACTTTTGTCAGAAACAGTTCTCATCATTGTGATCTCAGGTTTCTATCAATATTATCATCATGAAATCTTTAATACATATTATTGTTATAAGACCAATATGTATTTTATAATAGCATGATTGTGGATCCTGAGAAAGCTTTAATTCTGAAGATGATTCTGAGTAATGCAGTGTTTTAGAACACAAACACCAGCAGAGGAAGTGAAATCCATATCAATCTTTATTTCTATTTAGAAATTTAGCGTGACGAATCTATATGTGTGTATATATATATATATATATATATATATATATATATATATATATATATATATATATATATATACACACACACTATATTGCCAAAAGTATTCGCTCACCCATCCAAATAATCAGAATCAGGTGTTCCAATCACTTCCATGGCCACAGGTGTATAAAATCAAGCACCTAGGCATGCAGACTGTTTTTACAAACATTTGTGAAAGAATGGGTCACTCTCAGGAGCTCAGTGAATTCCAGCGTGGAACTGTGATAGGATGCCACCTGTGCAACAAATCCAGTCGTGAAATTTCCTCGCTCCTAAATATTCCACAGTCAACTGTCAGCTGTATTATAAGAACGTGGAAGTGTTTGGGAACGACAGCAACTCAGCCACGAAGTGGTAGGCCACGTAAACTGACGGAGCGGGGTCAGCGGATGCTGAGGCGCATAGTGCGAAGAGGTCGCCAACTTTCTGCAGAGTCAATCGCTACAGACCTCCAAACTTCATGTGGCCTTCAGATTAACTCAAGAACAGTGCGCAGAGAGCTTCATGGAATGGGTTTCCATGGCCGAGCAGCTGCATCCAAGCCATGCATCACCAAGTGCAATGCAAAGCGTCGGATGCAGTGGTGTAAAGCATGACTGTGCACCAGTGCACAAAGCAAGGTCCATAAAGACATGGATGACAGAGTCTGGTGTGGATGAACTTGACTGGCCTGCACAGAGTCCTGACCTCAACCCGATAGAACACCTTTGGGATGAATTAGAGCGGAGACTGAGAGCCAGGCCTTCTCGTCCAACATCAGTGTGTGACCTCACAAATGCGCTTCTGGAAGAATGGTCAAAAATTCCCATAAACACACTCCTAAACCTTGTGGACAGCCTTCCCAGAAGAGTTGAAGCTGTTATAGCTGCAAAGGGTGGACCGACGTCATATTGAATCCTATGGATTAGGAATGGGATGTCACTTAAGTTCATATGCAAGTCAAGGCAGGTGAGCGAATACTTTTGGCAATATAGTGTATATTTATATATATATATATATATATTCCATAAAATACAGTTTTCACCATTTATTAAGCATCAGTGATGTTTTCTAAAAATATTATTGCTTTTAAAAAAATCACTTGTGCTGCATCTCAGGTTTGACAAAGATGAAAGATGATGAGCAAAAGACCTGAGCTCACATGGCACTGAGGTGAACTTGGCAAAAACTCAACCATCGTGTACTGATTACAGATTTTGATCAGTAAACACTGTTCAACACATTTAAATGTAAGTGCTGCTGTGTGAGGCTGAGCTCATCCACGCTCATTTAAATATCCAAAATAACATCTATTTCCAATAAGGTACATTTTACTCTGATCAAGAATCAAGAAAAACAGTATTGTATCCACACCTGACTAAACCCTCGAGTTATCACACAGACTTGATTGATTAAGTAGATGCATTCTTATCAGTAACTTAATACACAATAAGGCCAAACATTAACTTGGGCACCAGCGTAATCTCAAGCACAGCATTCACTCAGTCAATAGGCAACTAACACACTAGAAGTGGTTCAAATCACCAACACCACATGACCCATGAAGTCATGGTACAACAAGTCGGGGGGCAACTGAATATTGGAACACACAGTACGCTGGAATGGCGCAAACTCACACGCCACCAAGTCGAGGCCTTATATACAGTCGGCACAACGACGTCACGATAAGGATTGACAGCCGAGTCAGCCAATAATCCCGACCTAGAGGCAAAGTAAAGAATTGCACAAAAGGAAAGGAGAGCAAAAAGTAAACACAACACACACATCATACATGGAACGTAAATGTGCAGAAAAGTGCAGTGAAAGAAAAGGCGAGTACAGAGGCACTGAAGATGAACCGTAATCCCCACTGTCAGTCTGGAAGCTCCTCCCTGATGGACAAAACACAATATAGAAATCAATTAAATAAAGATAAAACATCTAAACTCTACACATACATTCTTCTATCATTAACACTGCAACATTAAAGCCTACAATTTGGTTTCATTACTGGATGACTAACTTCATAGTGATATCACAAATGAAATGATTTCATAAAGATTTAATAAAGTAATTTAATATACTTTAAATAAATACATTTGTAATTAATTTTTTATTTAATTTCTATTATTTTTTGTCTTCATTACAGTAAGAATCAGTAATGATACCGATACATTAGTAGTTTTGTTCAGAAAAGACATTTTTAAACTATATATTCCAAATAAATACAGTAAAAAAATGTTTTTTTTCACGCTAAGGCATTAATCAAGCAACAACAAAAACAAAGACTAACAATTTTCCATACAAGTTGGTTGTAAGACACCAATTAACTCGTCTTCTAGATTATTAATTGAAAGAAATGGCACAAATCAGTTATCACAATTATCGACAGTGACAGCTCTAATTATTTCTACCAATGTTTACAGCAATATTTGTTTATCAGTTTATCTACATACAGTAATAAAGGTTTAACACTTACACTGTAACAATTTGTTCGTCTTCAGCAGGTTGAGCTTCTGCGTCCTTCACCCCATTGTTTCCACAGCCGTTCATCACTGTAACATAGTCCCTGCTAACACACACACACACACACCATTTCATTAGATTATCTCCAACTATTTCAAAGATCTATTGCTAAACGGCAGATTGTGTAGGTTGTATCAGAATGAATGGATACAGTAGTTTAGCTGCAGCTCTTACATGTTTTGGCTATGAATGAAGCAACTGAACGATTATCACTTAAATGCAAAGGTAAAAGTTAACAGGCCATACATCAGTTAGTGTGGATTCTGACAAACACTTTTGTTGAAATTGTGGATTTGCAAAAAAAGAGAAACAGAAATAAAGTACAGAGGATGAGAGAGTCTGCTCTGAGGTTTAAAGGTGATGAAGAAAAGATGGTGAAGCTCTTACTTTGCATTAAAGGAGTTCAGTAGACCAGTTTCATTGTTGCTACCCGCTTTAATCTCGAGCAATTGGACGTTGTTTGATCTAGCATTCACACACAAACACTTCAGTCATTAAGAAATGCAGATGGATTCATTTCTTGTTTGAAGTGTAGAAAATAAACCAACAAAACATTATAAACAATAAGGAGTTATAAATTTAATTATGTCCAGAACATTCAACAGAACAGGAGCAATCTTGAAAAATTTAATTTAATTTCAGTTCAATTTACAAAACTAACAAACAACCCTGGCTAACAAAAGCATCATTTTGAGCAAAAATGTGTCAATTGGTGCGTTCACGTCCTCGACGTCTGGGACATGCTGTAGTTACAATGTTAAGGATTTTTCTAAAAGAGCTGCAGTTCCAGATCCAGAATTTTAGTAAATAACAAAATAAAGCATGTGTGAAAGCAGCTTTAGTGTGTAAATATCCTGCAGTTTGAGTTTCACTCACCTTCCATTCTCTGCTCTTCTAAATATACGCCAATGTGCCAATCTCCACCAGCCTCTAACTCTATCACCACAACCACAGTGAAGAACACAATCATTTGTAAATCACCAAATAAAAGCATCTGTTAACATCAGACAGCAGGTTAAAGTATTCCATCGTCCCTCAGTTAGCTGTGAGTGGGATGTAGATTTACCTTTGTCTGAAGCGCCAGATTAGAAACAGGACCACAAACACAAGCAAGATCAGAGATACAATCCAGGCAATGGTGATGGAACCTTTTATTTTAAAATAAAAAGAGAGAAATACAATTTTTACTAAATCCTCATTCACATAACATTGTGTATGCCAAATCTTAATCCAGAATATAATCTGAAAAAGAGAACACTAGAGAATATGTACTCTGGACAATGCTATGGTTTACATGTCCTATTAGTTGACTGAATGGGTTAAATAAGTACACACCTCCACTCCTGCCCTTACTTTCAACACTCCCCCCACCTTTTTAGTCTATTTATTCTGGAGTTATTTTAAAACATGGGAAATCATAAGCAGAAAAATAAATCAATGCCACACAACTGAAGCCAATCGTGTGAATTACTCACCTGTTTGTGCCACAGGAGATTCATAAGGAGGGGCTGATGTGGTGCTCTTGATTACTAAAACACACAGACACACCATAAATTTCACACCTGACTCCATTACAGAAAAGGATTGTGGCTCATAACATAACGTTATAATTATCATACCCCCCTAGAAACCCAATTAGAAACTCATTCACAGAGTCTTGTGCAGTAAAGGCTTCACATACACACCATACACGTGTGTATTCACTGACATGGCGACGTTTTCTGTTAGGAAATGTTTATTAAATAATGTTTATGGAAGGAGTCTCCAGTGTCAGTGCTTTTAACAATCAGAGATAAAGCTGCAACTAAGGCTAAAGGAGAGGCTAATGATGGAATGTAACTGAAAATAAAAACTAATTTCAATTTTTACAACATTAAATATAATTAGAATTAGAGACAGAGAGAGTACATACCTTGGTAAACATGTTGAAACTGCAAAAGATAAAGACAGTCATGATTAATTCGTTTTAAAAAGAAACAAAATTTAAAACCATGTAGAAGTATAAATAAAAATATAAACCTTTTGATCTGACCCATGACAGGTCACATTATGGTGAAGCTCGATGCATTCAGAGATGGTGATGTTTTTTCTGGTTGCATCAACAAGCAGCTTGTGCTTAGTTCCATTCTCACGAAGTTGTCCGTCTGACAAATACTCCAACTCTGATCCGTTACCTGGAGCCTAAACAGCATTCATTCATTAACTGAGGCAGCACTGTTTCCCTGATTTCTCACTCTGAATGAGTAAATACATCATGTGAGTTGTCTTTAGAGGACCATCAGTAAATCAGATCATCTGGACCATCTTTCAGTATTTCATGATTTTATAAAAATCTGCCTCCAGGTGATAAACCCATTAAGATTTATATCACCACCAATATTATATCATCACACTGTCCAGCCACTCAGGACATTTCTGAACCTGCAGAAACTTTTTATTTGGTCTCACCTTCCTGTACCAGGTTTGCTCACAGTCCAGGTCCTGGAGAACAGCAGATGATATATTAGAGGACACTGGATAAGTGTAACCATTGCCAGACGAAATGAGTTCACACACGAGGGGTATGATGATGGTGACCTCCATGACACGAATCTGGGTGGGGAAAAAAAAGACTCCAGTTAACAACGAGGAATAAGAGTCCCATATATGCAGTAACATTATTTACTCAACAATATTTTTATTGATTTTTAAACAGAGACATAACATACAAGGCAAAGGTGTGGTGTGCAATTCAAGGCACACTTGTATTATCTGGATTATAACCCCTTACACAGATCCCTATACCCCCACCCCACCCAACCCCAACTCTAAGCTAACCCTGTCTAAGAGAGGGTAGACACCACAGATATTTAAAGAAAGAAAAGAGAAAAAAAATAAATATAAAAAACAACTGGAGCTGGAAGTCTGGGTTTTATGTTCAAAGCAAGAGGGGAAAAAAGAAAAGTATATTAAAATAATTAAATAAATAAATAAATCCATACACAGATGAAAACCAACCAATCAAGGGGGGGGGGGTTGTTAAACTATAAATTTATATGAAAAAAAAGTGAAGGAAGGGTTTTCATTAAAATAAAATTGATTTTTAACTTTTAATTTAAACACCCAAAAAAATTAATTTGCTCAGCAAAAAAAACACACTGCTTTTTTCTCTTCTTAAGCATTCAGTGCGAAACAGTAACCTCCTTAATGTACATTTAATCACAGAATACATAAATTACACATATAAATTAATAAAATGTAATCAGCAGATTATTTTAGCTTTGCATTGTTCAATGTCAAAGTCCATGAGGGATTTTGTTAAACAGCTAAACATCCGATCACCGATTCATGTAAAAGTGAAAGCTAAGATGTCTGATCTAATTCCACATTGTTACACCACTACCTTATTTTCAAATTGCAGTTAAATCAAACTCATGTGATTAGAAGTGTAAGTAAATATTAAAGAACTGAGCAATGCAACCTCAATGACATGCGAACTCTACCTGCAATAACTTGCAGTAAAACAATGTGTTCACTAGGGATGCCACAATGCTCAATATAATATTGAACCTTTCAGATCTGTGGTATGGGAACATTTCGGATTTGTTGTTGACTATGATGCCGATGAAACCAAAACGGTAAACAAAAAATGACTGCAGCTCCATCACCCAGAGATATCACTGTGTGGAAGCAGGAGGGCAGAGCAGGTAACACAGGCATCCAAAAAACAACAGTCCCTATCTGATTCCTTCCAGCATTCAGACACAACTGGTTCCGAGAGACACAAAAAATAATTATAATATAATAATTGCTAAAGATTTGCAGCCGTTTTCTGTGATCGGGGCTTTCGGCAACTTATAAAAGTGCTCGAACTGCCTCATGACTAATAAAGTCATACAAGCGCTAATTTTTATATCTCACTATTTTCAGTACACTATGAATGTGTACAAGTTGATTTTTTATTTAAGTAAAATAAAGAGATTAAAAATAAAACCAATTTTTTTCTTCTTAACATACTGTTTCTGTCACCTAAGCAAAGAATAATGGGAAAAAAAATTAAATTTGCAGAACCGAACCGAAAACTTTGGGTAAAAACCGCGGTACGTATTGAACCGTGGGTTAACTGTATTGTTGCATCCCTAGTGTTCACACTGTATCAGGAAACAAGTTCACAGTTTGCCTCGTGCCTAATAAAAAGTCGACTCAATCGGATCGTCCAATCAAACCACAAACCTCACTATTCAACTGACAGCTCAGATATAACAGGGGAACGGCCGGGTTATATTTCTGACACTTACCGGTCATATTTCAATAAGAGCCTAAAATGCAAATATAATATAGCTACACCTAGGTTCATAAAAGAATGCCAGTGACCTTAGTGCAGTTAGCTTGCACTGCAATCAAAGCTAATACGAGGCCTGGTACCCAGCATAGACCAAACAACCGATCTAAAAGTGAATTGAGAACATTGCGGTTTTCTGCAGACTAAAGAATATGGGAAGGAAGTACAAGAATAGATACAAAAAGATGTAGGAAGGGCATACAACCCTACCTTAGTGTCATGGTACACGGCATCACTGACTGGCTATATCGGGAAGTGCATCAATGACATGACTGTCTCCAAGACCTTCACCACACGCTCCAACCAGAAGCCGTGGATGACTGCAAAAGCGCGTGCTCTCTTGAAGTCGAGAGACTCTGCCTTCAGATCAGGGGACAGGGCAGCCTTAAAAAAAGCAAGGGCCAAACTGTCCCGAGCCATCAGAGAGGCGAAGCGCGAACATGCCCAGAGAATCCACGGCCACTTCCAAAACAGCGGAGACTCCCAGCGCATGTGGCAGGGCATGCAGGCAATCACCAACTACAGGACAACATCACCTGTCTGTGACAGTGACGTATCCCTTCCAGACATGCTGAACGACTTCTACGCTCGGTTTGAGGCACAGAACAACACAACCGCAGGGAAGACCATTCCTCCTCCTAACAATCTGGTGCTCTGTCTCACCACGGCTGACGTGAGGAGAACTCTATGCAGAGTTAACCCACGGAAGTCTGCTGGACCAGACAACATTCCTGGCAGAGTGCTCAGGGAGTGTGCAGAGCAGCTGGCAGACGTCTTCACTGACATCTTCAACATCTCGCTGAGCAGCTCCATCATCCCAACGTGCCTCAAGACAACGACCATCGTCCCTGTGCCAAAGAAGTCCCTGCCTCAATGACCCGTTGCACTCACACCAATCGTGATGAAATGCTCCGAGAGGCTCGTCATGAGGCATCAAAACACAGCTACCACCCTCACTGGACCCTTTGCACTTTGCGTATCGTCCTAACCGCTCCACGGACGATGCCATCACCACAACCCTCCATCTTGTCCTCACACACCTGGACTGTAAGGACATATATGTATGAATGCTGTTCATAGACTTCAGTTCAGCATTCAACATAATCATCCCTCAGCAGCTGATTGAGAAGCTCCTGGGCCTGAACACCTCTCTCTGCAACTGGATCCTGGATTTCCTGACTGGGAGACCTCAGTCAGTCCGGATTGGGAGCAGCATCTCCAGCACCGCCACACAGAGCACTGGAGCTCCTCAGGGCTGTGTGCTCAGTCCACTGCTGTTCACTTTGCTGATTCATGACAGAGCAGCAATGCACAGATCCAACCACATCAAGTTCGCCAGTGACACGACCGCGGTGGGTCTCATCAGCAAGAACGACAAGTCATCTTACAGAGAGGAGGTGCAGCAGCTAACAGCATGGTGTAGAGCCAGCAACCCGTCTCTGAACGTCGACAAAACTAAAGAGATGTTTGTTGACTTCAGGAGAGCAGAGTGACCATTCTCCGCTGTTCATAGACGGATCCTCTGTGGAGATTGTCAAGAGCACCAAATTCTTTGGTGTTCATCTGGCAGAGAACTTCACCTGGTCACTCAACACCAGCTCCATCACCAAGAAAGCCCAGCAGCGCCTCTACTTCCAGAGGAGGCTGAGGAAAGCCCATCTCATTCCCTCATCCTGACTGTGTTCTACAGAGGGACCATCGAGAGCGTCCTGAGCAGCTGCATCACTGCCTGGTTTGGGAACTGCACCGTCTCAGATCGCAAGACCCTTCAGCGGATAGTGAGGACAGCTGAGAAGATCATCAGAGTCTCTCTCCCCTCTATCAAGGACATTTACTCCAAACGCTGCATCTGCAAAGCTAACAGGATTGTGGCTGACCCCACACACCCCTCACACACACTCTTCACGCTCCTGCCATCGGGCCCTCACAACCAGACTGTGGAACAGTTTCTTTCCTCAAGCCATCAGGCTCCTCAACACCCGGGACTGAACTGTACAAAACTCATTGTCTCTCTCACACAGACACACACACACTCAGGACTGAACTGTACATAACTCTCTGTCTCTCACACACACATACACACACACACACTCTCTCACCTGTGTGGACACACACACCCACACTCTCTCTCTCTCTCACCTGTCTGGACACACACACACATAACGTATATTGTTCGATACTTATTGCACTACCTCAACCAATGTGTTTTTCATCTGCTGCTATATTTATATTTATGTTTATTTCTATTTTGCTCTACCTCAACTGCTGCTATTGTATTTTTGCACAATACATGTTGTCAGGTCCCAAAGTTCATCATCTTCTCATTTTATTACATTTCATTTACATTTTATTTTCATTTACATTTCATTGCACGTTCTTTCTCTTTTTTCCCATGCCAAGTGTCCTGTGTTTTTGTGTTGTTTTTTTTTGTACTTATTGTTTTTGCACTGTCTTGTCTTTGCTCTGTTTGTACTAGCTGCACACTTCACACTTTATGTGGCTGGGACAAACTTTCGGTCCTAGCTTTGTGTTGTCCTTTTTGTTTGAACTTTATGTTGTATGTTTATGTAGCACCAGGTCCTGGAGAAACGTTGTCTCATTTCACTATGTACTGCGTCAGCTATATGTGGTTGAAATGACAATAAAAGCTTCTTGAATCTTGGTAATGAGCTCCCAGTCTTGTGTAACCAAACAAGTGATGCATTTTACAAATGTATGAAAACTGGTTTAGATAGAAGTATCTGCTATATTTGTTTGCTTTTGGTTTTAAAATGATGATTAATCCACTTGTCCCCATTTCTGTATTATTTTTACCCAACATGAAGTTACTGGTTAGTTAACTAGCTGAGATGAAGCGAAAAGTCATATAAAAAGTCATAAGCAGCTTACAGAGTTTAGGAGCTTTAAAAAAAAACCCCAAAGAGATCAGGAAATAAAAGGCTTAAACTGAGGCCTTCTTCAATCCTAAACGTGTTTCAACATTATTAACAATATAACCAAAAGAAAGACAAACACTTTATAGATCTCAGAACCGAGTCGATCATTTCTCTAGATGTTTTCATTTAAATCAGTAACACAGGCTTTCGAATCCCATCACAGCATCATTAAGTCTAACATCATGTATGCCAGGATTTAATCTGAAAAAGAGGAAACTGGAGAATATGTACTCTAATGTAGAAATTCCACAGAGCTCAATCTACTCGAGTGTCTGTGGGATGTTCTGGGTGATTCTCACGAAACCATTGAAACACCACGGCACTAATGATTTTAAATATAAAATGTGTAATTTAGTAAAATAAAAAAGCATCAGAATAAAGACAGTACTGTTCTCTACCTTGCACAATGTGTAATTTCAACATAAGAATGAATTATATTTCTATTTTACTGCATTTTCTGCTGAAATTCTCATTACCACAACGTGTCCGGCTGTGTCTGAATGTGTTATGGTTTAATTTAAACAAATTAACATAAAAAAATTTGGAAAAAAAAATAAATGGATGTTCTACTAGATTATTCTAGATGACAGAAAATATTATTTACTGAATATTCATGTATAATAATAGTGAAAAAAAGTAGGAAAATTATGTGTCCATGGCTGATGTTCTCATCCTCCGCAACACTTTTTGAGGACGGTTTAAACACACATACAGAATGTAAATAAAGTTTACACACACCCCTCACACACACTCTTCACCTTTCTGCCATTCGGAAAGAGGTACCGAAGCATTCAGACCCGCACAACCAGACTGTTAAACAGTTTCTTCCCTCAGGCAATCAGGCATCTCAACAGAGAACTGAGCTGAACTGGACACATGCACATGCACACACACACACACACACACGTACAACCCAGATCTGATCTCAGAGGAGAACTGAACTGTGCTGGACACGGACACACACACATATACATAACACACACGCACAAAAAAAGAAATCAACTGTGCTGGACATACTCAGACACACACACATACACACACTAAATTGTCCTGTTTGCACGCACGTCACTTTACATTTATATATATTTATATTAATCCTGTTTACATGTGTCGCTTTAATATCTACACTCACTGTATACACTGTTCTTTGCACATTGTCTTGTTCATTACACAAAGTCGGCCTATATGTTGTTTGTCTGCACTGTCTTGTCTTGTCTTGTCTTCCTGTGCACATCTGTAATATGTCTATTTCTTAAAGATTGCACCTTAAGTATAGTTTAATTTTTTAGTTTAATTTTAATTTTTAAATTATAGTTTAATTTAATGTCATAGCTCTATGTTTGTCTGCATCACTGTACTTTGTTTGTGTTCTGTGTAGCACCTCTGGTCTAGGAGGAACGTTGTTCCACTTCACTGTGCACTGCATCTGCTATATATGGTTGAAGTGACAATAAAGCTTCTTTGACTTTGACTTGAAGTTTGATCATGAGTGATGGAGGCACATGGGACAGTTACTTCAAGATGGTGACCAGGTAAGATCATCTTTTTATATCTTTCCAGTTAAATGTTAAATATTCTACTGTCAGAATGTTAACACCACTTTTTGATTCTCATTACCGAAACAGGAAGTTTTCTACATTTCGAAAATTTTTAGATTTACAATTTTTTTTATGAAAATTTACTTTATTGAGGTCTAAGCATATTGTGTACAACTTTTAAATATCTCTTATGAATTTAATATTAATTTCAAATTTTCTAAATGTTGATATTTTGCTTTATGATTTGTTTCATTGTAGACAATCAGCAGGTGTGAAAAAAAAAAGCTTTAGCAAAGGCCAGGGTGACAAAGTTCAGGCAAAAATTCTACAGAAACCCAGAACTGCTGGAGGAGTACAGAAGGAGGGAGAGAGAGAGGTTAGGTTTGGAGATGGTACAACAGGTGGAATTAGCAAAGATAGGAAATGTACATGACAGTGTACACACACACACACACCACACTAAGGCATGGAGGTCATGTGATTCTTAAAGTGACAGCAGCCTAATTAATTTGCTGCACTCTGTCATTAATTTTAATTAAAAACACACTTCAGTAGTTTAAATTGTTAATAATTTTGGTATAATTTAGTAATTTAATTACATAATAAATAAACAGTTATTTGTTCTTCTGTTTGTAATTTGTTTGTTTTTTTATTTTCTTGTTTACTTTACTTTTCAATTCATTTCAAAGACTAAAATTAAGCTCTACCCCAACTCACAACTTCAGACCCAGTATAGAACACACACACACAGACACACACAGACACACACACACGCACACACAGAGTAAGCATCAAGTCTATACTATATGATGATTATGTTTTTCCCCCATGTTATGAGACTAATTTAATGTAATGCTTTCTTTCCGCTTCCAGGAATCAAAACGAAAACAAACTGGCAAAATAAAGAAAACTGAAGATCTGACTAAGAAGCAACAGGAAAAGAAAAAAAGACAGTGGTCAGTTATTTTTTAGTGCCATGGTAAAATGGTTCATGTTTTTTTAGGCACACGTTGAAATGTTGTCCTGTTTATTCCTGTTTTAATGTTTTTCTTAATTGTTTTCATTTTTGGCTTTTGTATTTTTGAAGCACTACACAATAAAACTGTTTTGAACTTGAATGCATGATTGTGCAAATATTATCTGTTTCTTTCTGCATTATCTCAGACTAGTACACAAGTCTCAGTATAAATCTCAGACTAGTACACAAGTCTCAGTATAAATCTCAGACTAGTACACAAGTCTCAGTATAAATCTCGGACCAGTACACAAGTCTCAGTATAAATCTCGGACCAGTACACAAGTCTCAGTATAAATCTCGGACTAGTACACAAGTCTCAGTATAAATCTCGGACTAGTACACAAGTCTCAGTATAAATCTCGGACTAGTACACAAGTCTCAGTATAAATCTCGGACCAGTACACAAGTCTCAGTATAAATCTCGGACCAGTACACAAGTCTCAGTATAAATCTCGGACTAGTACACAAGTCTCAGTATAAATCTCGGACCAGTACACAAGTCTCAGTATAAATCTCGGACCAGTACACAAGTCTCAGTATAAATCTCGGACCAGTACACAAGTCTCAGTATAAATCTCGGACCAGTACACAAGTCTCAGTATAAATCTCGGACCAGTACACAAGTCTCAGTATAAATCTCGGACCAGTACACAAGTCTCAGTATAAATCTCGGACCAGTACACAAGTCTCAGTATAAATCTCGGACCAGTACACAAGTCTCAGTATAAATCTCGGACTAGTACACAAGTCTCAGTATAAATCTCGGACTAGTACACAAGTCTCAGTATAAATCTCGGACTAGTACACAAGTCTCAGTATAAATCTCGGACCAGTACACAAGTCTCAGTATAAATCTCGGACTAGTACACAAGTCTCAGTATAAATCTCGGACTAGTACACAAGTCTCAGTATAAATCTCGGACTAGTACACAAGTCTCAGTATAAATCTCATAAGTCAGATCACCCTTCTGAACAAACAAGTCTGATCCATGGAGGAGGTCCACTTCACCACTTACAGGACTGGAAGGACGTCAGATACCACAGCACAGTCTCGACACCTCACTCTGTCGCAGCCACACAATATTCCATAAAGGTAACTTTACCGCAGCTAACAATTTGCTTTCTCCGATTAGAAGAAATAATGGCCAAAGTTACCCTACGCAAAATGACTCATTACCGTATACACTTAAAATGTACTTCAAACTAACATTAATATTTTGATAAAGTGTCTGCTGGTCGTGCTAGATTAGTATCAGCAGCTCGCGCGAGCAAACTAGCTTTTATATATATATATATATATATATATATATATATATATATATATATAAATATAAATAACTTACTTATTAGTTGTTCTTTGATTTAAAGTCGAAGCTGGAAAAATGACTGCAGGAGTATAAACTAATATCTATGTGTCAAAGCAGCAATAGAGGGTCCAGGCGTCTAAAAATCAGCAGCATCGCCTTCATTAAAAGCAATGTCTAGGTTTACGGGAAACCTGCGTCTTTAGTGTAACTGGTGAGATGTGGTTTTTTTGTAGTGATTTGCATGTGAACCGTCTCCTAGAAACCACTTTTTTTTCTGAGGCACTGCCTTTTATCGCGTTTTATTTTAAGAAACGTAAAATGAAGAGCTGACAGAAACACCCAGGTACACTACACACACATGACCGAGAGAATATTACTTTACAACGTTTTGTAGACATTCATGTTAAATGTGTTAAATGATTTAGGTGTTTAGGCTAGCAGTGTTAAAGCGTAACATGTTCATACACATTTATGTGATTTATTATATATACACTACCTTTTTTTTTTTAATGAAAAGTGCTCAAGACGACAACCAGGAATGACGGACTGCTGTCTTCACTCAGGTTCCTCACACAGCCGGCGGAACGCCCCCGGCCACCGTCAGAATATATACAGAGGGCGGGGCTCAGAGCGGCACGCGAACTTTCTACGCAGATTTCCCAAATAACGCGTCTCGTTATACATACACACATTATATATATATATATATCAGTCAGTATCTGGTGTGACCACCATTTGCCTCATGCAGTGCAACACATCTCCTTCGCATAGAGTTGATCGGGTTGTTGAGTGTGGCCTGTGGAACTCCTCTTCGATGGCTGTGCAAAGGATGTTGGCAGGAACTGGAACACGCTGTCGTATACGCCGATCCAGAGCATCCCAAACATGCTCAATGGGTGACATGCCCGGTGATTATGCTGGCCATGCAAGAACTGCACTGAAAAAACAAACTTGTAAGATTTACTTAATAAAATCCTCGTAACAATTTGCACACACAGATTTTAATTAAATTTTACTGTTCTAAAATTAAGTACAATTCACCTGTCATTATTAGGTACAATCTACTTAATATTTAACTTGATGCTCATTTGAGTAAAATTTACTTAATTATATTTAATATGATAAAATTTGATACTTAGATATCAAGCCTACGATTCGAACCCAGGATCGTCTTGCTGTGAGGAAACGGTGCTCACCACTAAGCCACCACACTGCAGGAGTGTATGGTTTATTAGGTTTATGTGCAATGACAATAAAACACAACAATAAAAGTGAACACAATATTTAACCCTTCTACTCAGTTAATTTATTACATGAATTAAATGTGTATGTATGTTAAATTTTACTTAGGAAATTCTAGTTCTCATTGAAATTTAATATTATGATGTAATAATTATGGAGGTTAACTTAGTAAATTTTAATACACCAAAAAGTCATTTTTTTCATTGTGGGATGTTTTCAGCTTCCAGGAATTGTGTACAGATCCTTGCAACATGGGGCCGTGCATTATCATGCTGCAATATGAGGTGATGGTCGTGGATGAATGGCACAACAATGGGCCTCAGGATCTCGTCATGGTATCACTGTGCATTCAGAATGCCATCAATAAAATGCACCTCTGTTCGTTGTCCATAACATACGCCTGCCCATACCATAACCCCGCCACCACCATGGGCCACTCCATCCACAACAGTGACATCAGCAAACTGCTCACCCACACGATGCCATACACGCTGTCTGCCATCTGCCCTGTACAGTGAAAACCGGGATTCATCCATGAAGAGAACACCTCTCCAAAGTGCCAGACGCCATCGAATGTGAGCATTTGCCCACTTAATGTTATGTAATGTTATGACTTAATGTTATGCCCACGTTATGACGACGAACTGCAGTCAGGACGAGACCCAGATGAGGACGACGAGCATGCAGATGAGCTTCCCTGAGACGGTTTCTGACAGTTTGGTTATGTAAACTGATAGTTGCAGCAGCTGTCCGGGTGGCTGGTCTCAGACCATCTTGGAGGTGAAGATGCTGGATGTGGAGGTCCTGGGCTGGTGTGGTTACACGTGGTCTGCGGTTGTGAGGCTGCTTGGATGTACTGCCAAATTCTCTGAAACACCTTTGGAGACTGCTTATGGTAGAGAAATGAACATTCAATTCACGGGCAACAGCTCTGGTGGACATTCCTGCAGTCATCATGCCAAGCCTCAGGCGCACCTGTGCAATAATCATGCTGTCTAATCAGCATCTTGATATGCCACACCTGTGAGGTGGACGAATTATCTCGGCAAAGGAGAAGCCCCAAAATCTAATTTTTTGGAGATTTCTTAAGTACAACAATATACATTACAATATTCCCTGCTTAAAAATGATTAAAATTTGGTTCATATGTAAACATTTTGGTAAAATAATTTGCTTAAGAGGCTTTCACATGTACAGCCACACTTTTTATTTTATTTCCTTTATTTGTATATTATCTGCCTCACAGTGGATTGGAGGCCAAACCATCTCTAGAAATGCTCCTCAGGAATCTCCTTTGATCGAGGCCTGGCACACTTCCATTACCCTGTGTAGTGAAGATCAGACTTTGATAAGGAGGACCTACTTTTATGCTCCTGAAACATGGGAAAGTCTGTTAAAGTCACTCCTGACTGCATCCTATTTAAATGAACTTGTACTCCTGGAGTTTCCCAAGGATGTTTAACAAGGGATCATTTTGCTCCAAAAATAAAATAGACATCACATTCCCAATGTTATCTGTTACATAACTCAGTTTATTAGATGCATAACAGCATATTGTATTTTTTCATATGGGTCTATACAAAAAAAATGAAGCACAACACACCTCTCTCTCTTTACGGAGTCAATCAAGTTAAAAGAATAACTGATTTGTAGCTGTACTGCTGTTACAGAAAATTAATAATCACCTCCTGACCAATCAGAATCCAACAGCACTGTGGGATAAAACAAGATAAACACTTCACTTTCATCCAGGTTTCACAGAATTTCCCAGTATCAGCTTATCTATATAAAAAAAAGGCAATAAGAAAGGTGCTTTTATTCGTACATTTTTATTGGAGAGATGAAAAACAAAAACAATAAAATGTGGGTACAGAATAAATATACTTCATTGGGCCTGAAAAAGTTCATCTCCTCCTCATATATATTAATGATGCTTTCTAATAAAACTATGACCTGCATTTCAGGTTTTTGGTCCAGTTCAGATTTTTTGTGGACACTGTGCAACATTGCAGCAGTGAGGTGAGCATGCAGAACTGAGATTATTAAAACACTAAAAGCAGCTAAAAAGTTTAAAACTAATCTGAATAATGCTAATATTTCCATGTCCAGTGCCACTGCATCTGCCATGCTGATTTGCCTTCACTCGGGAGAAGAAAAGACAATGTC
Organism: Hemibagrus wyckioides; assembly: GCF_019097595.1. Taxonomy (NCBI): domain Eukaryota; kingdom Metazoa; phylum Chordata; class Actinopteri; order Siluriformes; family Bagridae; genus Hemibagrus; species Hemibagrus wyckioides. Next base: position 13,767,700 of record NC_080721.1, on the reverse strand, counting down.
AGTTTCAAGTATAAAAGTATCCCAAGGTTTTCCAAGGCCTTGTTTAAGTTTTTTTTTTCATTATAAAGTTGTTTTAAAAATAAAACATGGAAAAGTGTCATGGAAGTGCAGAAAAATGTAATGAGAAAAGAGAAGTGCAGGCAGGACAGAGTAACAGAATCTAACCCTCAATGGAGGGTGGAGAGGTCTGGAAGATAATCCCTGATGGACAAAACACAAAGAAATAAAATCATTTCTAACAGAACAAAAGCAGAACTCCATACACTCTCCTAATTATCATTAACACAGCAGCATTAAAGGCTACAATTTATTTTCATTAAAAGGGATGATCTTGACTTAAACATACATGAAAGCACTATTAAAGCTTATCATATTTTCAGTGTTTAGTCAGTTGGAGATTCTGTGGTGCAGCTTCAGACATTGCAGTAATAGGGGATGATTCTATGAGTACTTTCAGAATATCTGACAAAACCTTCAAAGTTATCTATCCAAGTTATCTAATCACAATAACCAACAGTGCACTAATTATTTATTTCGACCAATGTCTACAGCAATATTCATTTTTATCTGTGATGTTTATCTACATACAATAGTAAAGGTTTAACTCTTACGCTGTAGCACTGTCATATTCAGCAGGTTGAGCTTCTCCGTCCTTCACCCTATTGTTTCCACAGCCGTTCATCTTCACCGGAACACACACACCATCATTTCATTAGATTATCTCAAGGTATTTCAAAGAATTTCAGTCATTAAGAAATGCAGATTAATTCATTTCTTGTTCGAAGTATAGAAAATAAACCAGCAATAAAAACATTTTAATAAATAAGGTTATATTTATTTATGTTCAGAACAGAACAGCAGCTCTCAGAAACTTTTAGCTTTTAAATTTAAATTGATCTGAATTTTAAATTGATCACTAACAAACATAATTTTGAGCAAAAACGTGTCAGTTGGTGTGTTCGCGTCCTCGACGTCTGGGACATGCTGTAGATACAATGTTAAGCAATATTTGTAAAAGAGCTGCAGTTCCAGATCCAAATATTTTGTAAATAACAAAATAAAGCACATGTGTGAAAGCTGCTTCAGTGTGTGTTTCCTGCAGTTTGAGTTTTATTCACCCTTTATTCTCTGCTCTTCTAAATATACACCCATGTGCCAATCTCCACCAGCCTCTATCACCACAACCACAGTGAAGAACACAATCATTTGTAAATCACCAAATAAAAGCATCTGTTAACATCGGACATCAGATTAAAGTCCCTCAGTTAGCTGTGAGTGGGATGCAGATTTACCTTACTTGAAGCGCCAGATTAGAAACAGGACCACAGCCACAAGCAAGATCAGAAATACAATGCCAGTGACGATGGAACCTTTTAATTAAAAATAAAGAAAGAAATACAATCTTTACTAAATCCTCATTCACATAACATTGTATATGTCAAATCTTAATCTAGATCTTAATCCAGAATATAATCTGAAAAAGAGAACACTAGAGAATATGTACTCTGAACAATGCTATGGTTTACATGTCCTATCAGTTGACTGAATTGGTTAAATACAGTATCTCACAAAAGTGAGTACACCCCTCAGATTTTTGTAAATATTTTATTATATCTTTTCATGTGACAACACTGAAGTAATGCCCCTCTGCTCCGATGTACAGTAGTGAGTGTCCAGCCTGTATAACAGTGTAAATTTACTGTCCCCTCAAAATAACTCAACACACACATTAATGTCTAAACCGTTGGCAACAAAAGTGACTACACCCCTAAGTGGAAATGTCCAAATTGCGCCCAATTAGCCGTTTCCCCTCCCCGGTGTCATGTGACTCGTTAGTGTTACAAGGTCTCAGGTGTGAATGGGGAGCAGGTGTGTTAAATTTGGTGTTATCGCTCTCACACTCTCTCATACTGGTCACTGGAAGTTCAACATGGCACCTCATGGCAAAGTACTCTCTGAGGATCTGAAAAAAAGAATTGTTGCTCTACATAAAGATATAAGAAGATTGCCAAGACCCTGAAACTGAGCTGCAGCACGGTGGACAAGACCATACAGCGGTTTTACAGGACAGGTTCCACTCAGAACAGGCCTCACCATGGTCCACCAAAGAAGTTGAGTGCACGTGCTCAGTGTCATATCCAGAGGTTATCTTTGGGAAATAGACGTATGAGTGCTGCCAGCATTGCTGCAGAGGTTGAAGGGGTGGGGGGGTCAGCCTGTCAGAGGGGTGGGGGGATCAGCCTGTCAGTGCTCAGACCAGACGCCACACACTGCATCAAATTGGTCTACATGGCTGTCGTCCCAGAAGGAAGCCTCTACTAAAGAGATGCACAAGAAAGCCCGCAAACAGTTTGCTGAAGACAAGCAGACTAAGGACATGGATTACTGGAACCATGTCCTGAGGTGTGATGAGACCAAGATAAACTTATTTGGGAGTGTCATGTCTTGGCCTGCATGAGTGCTGCTGGCACTGGGGAGCTACAGTTCATTGAGGAAACCATGAATGCCAACATGTACTGTGACATACTGAAGCAGAGCATGATCCCCTCCCTTCGGAGACTGGGCCACAGGGCAGTATTCCAACATCATGATGACCCCAAACACCTCCAAGATGACCACTACCTTGGTGATGGACTGGCCAAGCATGTCTCCAGACCTAAACCCTATTGAGCATCTGTGGGGCATCCTCAAACGGAAGGTGGGGGAGCACAAGGTCTCTAACATCCACCAGCTCTGTGATATCATGGAGGAGTGGGAGAGGACTCTGGGGGCAACCTGTGAAGCTCTGGTGAACTCCATGCCCAAGAGGGTTAAGGCAGTGCTGGAAAATAATGGTGGCCACACAAAATATTGACACTTTGGGCCCAAGTTGGACATTTCCACTTAGGGGTGTAGTCACTTTTGTTGCCAACGTAGGGCTGTGCAAAAAATCGAATTTAAAGTTGGATCGCGATTCTCATTCAGGTCGATCTTGACGATAAGCTGAGGACATTTTTTATTCGATATGGACAGGTCTAGCAGCCAGACCCCTCAGCAGAAACAGGGAAGGCTGAGCACTGCTGTGTGTTTACAGTTACCGTTAGAGGAGGCAGCATTAACCAGCCAGTTTGCTGCACTAAAAAGGACTAAAAGGAGAACAAGTTGAGTGAGGCTGGGAACATTCGAAGTGATGATGAACATGGGAGCGAACTTGTTTTACCCTCTCAAGGCAGCGGCATGGTTGATAAAACTTCCCAGGCTACTTCAGTAGTATGGAAATGATTTGGTTATTTGAAAAACGGACGCGGAGCAGATCAAACCAGTCTGTAAAATATGCCAATGGTCAGTGTTAAAGACAGGTAATTCAACCAACCTGTTTAATCACCTCAAAAGATTCCACCCTTATGAACACGAAAGTGATCATGAAAAACCGTGCCATCTCTACCGCAGCTAACGCTACCTCCTCGTTTCCGTCTAACAGTGCGAGTGCTAACGTTAGCTTTGCTAGCGCTAGCAGTGCTTCACAACACCAGCAGTCAATAGTGGAACGTGGAACCTTTCCAACATGGAAAGGTACGGGTTTAAAAAAAAAGTGTTGGACAGCAGATATGAACTCCCTGGCAGAAAGTACTTCTCCCACACTGCACTGCCTCACCTATATGATACACGTCGGGCAAAACTTGAACGTGAGCTCCAGAATGTAACCTATTTTGCTACAGACGTTTGGTCCAGTCGGACATCTCAGCCCTATTTAAGTCTCACTATTCATTACACAGACGATATGTGGGCTTTACAGGGCAGGTGTTTGCTACTATATTTCCCAGAAGATCATACTGGTGACATAAGCCAGGGGCTGGAAGATGCTTTGGTGTCGTGGGGTCTTACAGAGGATCATCAGGTCTGCATAACAGCTGACAATGCCGCAAACATGGTCAAAGCCATCTCTTAATTAAGATGATATCCTAATTATTGCAACAGTACTTATTACTATGTTTATTTATAAAGCTTTGTTTATTTTTAAAGAAAAGATGGATCGAAAAAATCGAGATCGACCAATATGGAGGAAAAAAATTGTGATGAGATACGTATTTTGCCAGATCGCCCAGCCCTATGCCAACGGTTTAGACATTAATGGCTGTGTGTTGAGTTATTTTGAGGGGACAGTAAATTTACACTGTTATACAGGCTGTACACTCACTACTGTACGTTGGAGCAGAAGGGCATTTCTTCAGTGCTGTCACATGAAAAGATATAATAAAATATTTACAAAAATGTGAAGGATGTACTCACTTTTGTGAGATACTGTAAGTACACTCCTCCACTCCTGCCCTTACTTTTAGACTATTTATTCTGGAGCTATTTTAAAACATGGTAAATCATGAACAGAAAAATAAATAAATGCCAGACAACTGAAGCCAATCATGTGAAGTACTCACCTATTCGTGCCACAGGAGATTCATAAGGAGGGGCTGATGTGGTGCTCTTGATTACTAAAACACACAGACACACCATAAATTTCACACCTGACTCCATTACAGAAAATGATTGTGTCTCATAACATAACGTTATAATTATCACTCCCCCCCATGTGGTGTTTTAATGAACACCCCTTTCCTACAAAACAAATACATTGATCAGCCATAACATTATGACCAGTGCCAGGTGAAGTGAATAAGACTGATCTTCTCATCATGACAGCTGTTAGTGGGTGGGATATATTAGACAGCGAGTGAACATTTTGTCCTCAAAGTTGATGTGTTAGAAGCAGGAAAAATAGAAAGGGGTCAGAATACACAGTGTATGATGGGTCAGGGTTGTTTTGGCAGGAACACAATATTAGGCAGGTGGTCATATTGTTATGGCCGATCGGTGTATATTGATGTGTTTTCATTCAGTCAAGTCTTTTTCACACTGCTCTTAACCCCCAGGGTTCTTATCGCTCTAAACCCCAATTTTATCACTGGGTAGAGGAACGCTTCACACGTGTAACCTACAGGTTTCTTTAGCATGGCTTTTTACCAGAGTTTATAGACACACTGCTCTGAAGCAGCATTAGCACTTTTAGGATTTTATGGTGTTAACTTCACATCGCGGTGATGAACATGTTCAGTGTGAAAAGATGCAGAGTAGGAATGTTACAGCTAGCTGCTTAGCAACAGAAACCCAATTAGAAACCAATTAGAGCCATTATTTAAAGCAGTCATGTGCTGGATTTATCCAATCAGGATTGCTGGTACACAAATATACAAATAAGCAGAAGGTTGCAGCAGGGTTTAGGAAAGTACAGTGTGAAACATCAGATTCTGAAGAGCCAGGGTCCGGTGTTAACCCCAGGGAAAGTAGGAACAGTGTGAAACTACATAACCTCAGGATTCTGTTTAACTGGAGTTCACTATCACACAGGGAAAATAATTTTACATGTGAAAAGCTGTTTGGTGTACAGAGGTGAGTGGAAGGACTTACTGTTAAAGACACATTCCACCTACAAAAGAAATAAAACATATATAAATCATTTAAAAATCATACAAAATTGATTTTTTTTAATTTATTTTTTTTATTTTTATTTATTTATTTATTTTTTTAAATGTACCTACCTTCACTTTTGGATCTAGACAATGTGTGAAGAGGCGAATCCCATCCTCACAGGTCTCAAGAATGAGAACGCCCCCATACTTGAGCACTGTGCCGTCCTATAATAATGTGCAGAAGGACAAAAAAAAGGTCACAGTTCAAGCAAAAGTTCAGCATGTCTCAGAATCTGCTGCCAGCCAGTGTAGTATAACCTTCAGGTTTCTCACCGGTTCTTTCCAGGAGAGCTCACAGTCCTTCTGCTGTAGAAAATCTGGGTTTGGAGCAGAGTAGTTGTATTTACTGCCAGTGGAAAGGGCTTCACAAGTCGTGTTGATCTGCATCTCAGAAAACTGAAAAACAAGATCACGACCCATCATCCAAGAGGATATGCCTTACACATCATCAATCATCCTTAACATGGTCTGAAGACAAAATCATAAACACATTGTACAACTAGATGTTTGATGCGATTGATTTTATTTCACTTGTTCTGAATTACTTGACGGGCAAAAAGAAAGAAATAAAAGGTAACAATATTACATTAGAGCACAACACTGAGCACATGTCTATGGAGAGGAAATAAAGTTTACATTGATTTACTTTATATCCACATATTCATTCATTCATTATATTACTGGCTTCTATTTAATTGAAAGAGTATTGACAAAGAACACTATAGTTAACAGGCACTGGTTAAATAAAGATAGTCCTCAAGGCATGCGCTAAGGACAGACAACTTCACTTGCGATATCCTCTGCGGTATGTAATTTGTACATAGGAATTCCTGGAATTCAAACATGGTGTTACCATAGACATCTAAAGGATACAACGGACACATCCGCTGGTCCCATTTGCTGGTTCGGTGACACCATATTGGTTGTTGCTAGGCGGTGAGAGAAAGGCTGCATGCTATAACGTTTTCAATCTCCTTTATTGATATAAATGACTGTCAGTCAGAGTAGGAAACCGGACATCAGGCATCAGAACTGTGAGCACAGGGACCCCCCAAGGATGTGTCCTGAGCCCAGTGCTGTACACCCTCTTTACCTATAAAGAGCTTGGGTTTGGGCTGCCAAACCAACAGCAAGATAATAAAGTTTGCGGATGATACCAGAGTCATCGGACTCATTACTGGTGGAGAGGAAACATCTTACAGAACGGAAGTAGTAGGTCTGATAGTTTGGTGTCAGGAAAATCCTAAGAAAAGGAGGAAGGAGCAGCACACCCCAATGTACATCAGTGATAGAGGTAGAGAGGGTGAAAACCTTCAAATTCCTCAGAACCTACATCAGTGAGGACTTCACCTGGTCTAACAACACTCAGCAGCTCCTGAGAAGATCCCAGCAGCGACTGTACTTCTTAAGGCGGCTGAGGAAATTTGGCATGTCAGCTGAGATCCTCAGCAACTTCTACAGATGAACAGTTGAAAGTGTGATCACCAGCTCAATCACAGTGTAGCATGGAAGCTGTACTGTTCAGGACAGGAAAGCTCGCCAGCGTATCATAAAAAGTGCCTGAACGATTTCCGCCCTGTTGCACTCACCCCCATTGTTATGAAGTGCTTTGAGAAGCTGGTTCTAAGTCACCTCATAGCATGTCTCCCACCTACACTGGACCCACAACAGTTTGCCTACCACCTGAATAGGTCAACAGAGGATGCTATCATCAATACAGTTGTCCCTAGTAAACTGATCACTAAGCTCAGTGACCTGGGTATCTGCACATCCATATGCAGCTGGATTATGGACTTTTAAAGAAATCAACCTCAGTCTGTAAGGTTGGGTAATCACTTCACACTGTCCTTTGCTCCACTGCCGCTGAAGGTGAAGAAGTTTTTCATTTGGTCTCACCTCACGGGTTTCCATCTCGAAGTCCTGGTCCTGGAGAACAGCAGCTGGTATATCAGATGGAACTGTATATGTGAAACCAGTGCCAACAAAGATTTGTACACAGAACAGAAGGAAGAGGATCTCCATGGTAAAAAACTGAAAAACAAACAAACAAAACAGAATAAGAATCCACTGGTTTCTATATTCATGATTTGGCAATATCATATGTAAAATCCCAGCTCTTTTGTTATAAGACACTATTGTAAGAAACTACAGACTGCCTCAACCCAGATTCCACTCCACAGTACACATCTGAAAGAGCAGCAAGACATCAAGAACCGTCCCAGAACAAAGGGTATACGTGACCGGAAACACTGATCTCCATTTTCAGGAAATAGAACCTGCCCTAGCAACAGAACTAAGTCATCGCAAGTAGGGGTGGGGGAGGGTTAAGTCAGGGACTCTCTGAGGCCACCGATGCAAGTGCAGACCTTTACTGTGCAAGCTGCAAAAATGATAACACTCTTGTGATTTCACACAACACACAGAAAACAGGAATTTTACCACGAGGGACATAGAACCCAGAAACGACATCTGTGAATGCTCATTGAGACACGTGCAGATTTTTCGCAGAACCATTTTCAAGGGGTGGTATTAGAAATGATTTAGTCTGAATTTCATTATTAAATTCTGAATTTATATTGAAATGTAATTAAAAAAAATAGTAATAACCATGACAACAACAGTCATTATTATTATTATTATTAACACTTATTTATCTTTATTTTTCGTTCTCTAAACAAGCTTTTCGTCTTAGCTTATAAATAACCTAACCATTACTGTTGCTGTAACAGTAAACTGATTAATCTATTTGTGTAATATTTTTAGTAGGCGTCAAAAATCAAGACATTGAAAGTATTATTATTATTATTGTTGTCATTTATTTATTTCTTTATTTTTATTATTTTGCTGACAGGTGTTTATGTGTATCAGTGTAAATGTAGATACACACCGTATACACAACGCATATATTTTATGAATATCTGATACGGAAAGGAAAATTCATTTTTATTGCTACATAATTCAGTTTTTTTAAGGAATGGTACATTGGCGCCATCTGGTGGACATTTTAAATTAAACTGTATTACAGATTTAAAGAATTTTGGAATTGTGCATTGACGCCATCTGGTGGACAATTTTGCGAAGTACACTTTTGTCAAAAGCTTTTATTTACAGTTGACTTATTCACACTTGTTTCTATTGATAAAACACTCAATGATCAGGTGGTGTTTTTAGATGCGAGTAAATACTATAACAAACAATATAAACTGTTTTTCTGCTTATTGCAGTTTTAAAGTGATTATTTTAATGACTATGTTATTACTATATTATTTGAGTGAGTGATTATTTGACTTCCTGTCAGCTCGGACCAGTCTGATCATTTTCTTCTGATCTCTCTCATCAACAATGTGTTTCAACGTCATCTGACACCAACAACCATGCCATGGTTAAAGTCACAGAGTCATTTTTAACGTGAACATTTCCTGAAGCTCTTAACCTTTATCTGCATGGTGTTATTGTCACTGTGCTGCTGCCACATGATTGGCTGATTAGATAAGGGTATAAATGTGCAGATGGACATTGAGTGCGACTTTAAACAATCAATGGATGTAGAGATGTGGCTGGTTAAAAAGGATCATTTTGGAGCCGAAATAGTTTCATGTTGATGATCTGAGCTAAGTGAGCCGATTCCCTGGGATGAAAATGGGTTTACTATTAAATGCAGTTCAATTTCAGATAAAACAAGCAGAAATATCATTTTAAACACACACACAAAAGCGACACCATTTTCTCGTCAATTAGGAAGTTTATATCTCACACTTCCACAATTCATCCACATTGTCACTTCAAAATGAAACATTTGGTTCAATAATAAAACTTAGATATAAAGAGTTTCATAAAAGCGGCTGTAAAAGGCTGTATTCAATTAAAATATACACGTCGAATGATCTAAAGAGCTTCACGTGGTGAGTCGTTTGCAAGGAATCGATTCATCGAATCGGCTATAGTTGAGAATCGACTCGCAGACAAAGCGTTTTGTTAATGTAACAAATGATATTTTGTTAATTAGAAGGTAAGATGAATGAACGTAGAGTTGTAGTTAGTCATATTTAAGTGAAATAAATAAACATATAATAAATGCTGCGGTGAAAGATCGCAAAGTTTTTCTGATTTGCTGAATAAAAAATGAGTCGTTTGGGAGTCGACTCACACTTTAGACCTTGAAATTCGGACTGATGCTGGTGTGAAGTGACACCGAACTGTGTGCTGAGGAACAAAAGTGATTCAGATTTTTAAATGAAGGTACAACTGTTTTTATATTTCCTTCTAAGGTCAATTCTGGAGCATTTGTGAAAGATGTCTCTAGTGTCCGCAGTATGTGACACTCGAGATAAAGCTTAATTTCTGACATAGGAAAATCGCCAGGACAGAATAATATACATCATTAAATACGATTATAAATGGATGACGTATTGTTCGTTAATATGTAAATCTTTGTAATCAACTGTAATGGTAGAAGGGAAATAAAACACTTCATGCTCTGGAATGTTTTACACTTTTATGTCAGAAACATTTCTTATCATTGTGATCTCAGGTTTCTATCAATAATATCTTCATGAAATCTTTAATACATATTATTGTTATAAGACCAATATGTATTTTATAATAGCATGATTGTGGATCCTGAGAAAGCTTTAATTCTGAAGATGATTCTGAGTAATGCAGTGTTTTAGAACACAAAACCAGCAGAGGAAGTGAATAGTTAACTAACTAGAGTTTGCTAACAACTAAAAACAAACAGATCAGAAAATCCAAGGCTTAAACTGAGGCCTTCTTCAGGGCTAAATGTGTTTCAAGAGTATCAAGAATATAACCAAAAGAAAGACAAACACTTTATAGATCTCAGAATGAAATCTAGATCTTTTAGTTTACATTAGAAAGAGTAACGCAGGCTTTTTTAATGTAAATAATTAATTACCTCCTGTCGTTTGACCGGCAAGTTTTCATTGATCTGTTTTTAATAGAGTTTACTAGGTAAAAAACGGTAATTATCGTCTAATGGAAACGCTGCTGTGGATGTATCGGTATGCAGTGTCGTCTTCGGTATCTTCACGTAACTAATACAGATAGCTAACGCAAAAATAAACTGACCTTAGCTGTGTGATGTAGGCTACTCCTGTTCCTCATCAGACGACCGATCACACGGACGCGCTCAACGACACACGAAGACAAAACGCTGGCAGCTGAGCGACCACCAGCCACAGACAGGGGCGATTCTAGAATTTTCATTCAAGAGCCCAGAATGAGGGTATGTATAAATAAACAAATAAATAAATAAAAACTTTGACTAACAGGGTAGAATGGTAAACTTTTTGCAGCATTCTGCAGTATTGCATAGATGTGTATAACATTTGAGTACTGAACAAGACAAATACGAGTCTTCCTGATCACACACACACACGCGTCCTCTGATCCTCACTCTCGACGCAGCGGTCTGCGGATTAAAGAACGCGCTGAAAGACGGGGAAGACCACAACCTGAACCTCGACAAAAAGCCGAGAAGCGATGAAAGAGGTGAAGGGCTGTCCCAACTATTCTCCAAGCAAAAGTAAGTGTCTATGAAGAACTACGATACTTTACTGTTGAAAATTGGGAAATAGCATGGGCGTTTCTAGGATTTTCATTTAAGGGGGGCTCAGCCCCAGTGAGGGTATAATAGTAAAAAATAAATGAATAAATAAAATAAAAATTAAGGTTGAAATAGTCAATTTATAATGTTTATAAAACAAAACATTCTGTACTTCAGAGCATGGATTTAATTCCAAATTATTTAGTAGGTAACTCGCTACTGACCCGAACTCAAATAACAGAAAACAACTGGAATCCGGCGATGTGAACCAGCGGACGTGCTACAGATGCTGGCCAGTGCATGTGTGTGGAATTAGAGTGGACTCTTACAGGACCCTTTATATAGCGTGCACATGTGAGGGGAGGTACATGATGGTTGGACAATCGAAGCTTATGTGAGTTGGTTGGATATTTTTACTTGGTTGGATTGTCGACGGTGAGAGGAAGTACATGTGGGGTGGAGCGTCGAAGCCTGTGTGACTTGGTTGGATATTTTACTTGGTTGGATATTTTTACTCGGTTGGATTGTCGACGGTGAGAGGAAGTACATGTGGGGTGGAGTGTCGAAGCCTGTGTGACTTGGTTGGATATTTTTACTCGGTTGAATTGTCGACGGTGAGACCTGGTTGGATTGTCGATGATGAGGGGAAGTACATGAGCGGTGGAGACTCGAAGCCTGTGTTATTTGGTTGGATTTTGTACTTGGTTGGATTGTCGATGGTGAGAGGAAGTACATGAGGGGTGGAGCGTCGAAGCCTGTGTGACTTGGTTGGATATTTTACTCGGTTGGATATTTTTACTCGGTTGAATTGTCGACGGTGAGACCTAGTTGGATAGTCGATGGTGAGAGGAAGTACACGAGGGGTGGAGAGTCGAAGCTTGTGTTACTCAGTTGGATTGTTTCTCAGTTGGATTGTTTCTCAGAGGTGCGAAGGAACGGTTGGAGAAACGAAGTGATGTTCGGAGGTGCGAAGGGAGGGTTGGAGAGGCATACTACCCTGAGGACTTCTTCAGGCCTAAACGTGTTTCAACAGTATCAACAATATAAGCAAAAGAGGACGAACGTAATAGATCTCGGAACATTATCTTTCATTTTTTAGATGTTTTAGTTTACATTAGAAAGAGTAACGCAGGCTTTTTTAACGTAAAATAATTAATTACCTCCCGGATCAAACCGCGTGTTTTGTTCTTCCTCTTCATTATTCCTGAAGATACAGCTGTCCTCATCAGGTTTATAATCCAAATAATACACCAAAGTCTCCCACATTTCCCTCATTTTGTCCGAATTTACCGAAGGAGTCGGTAACACTGAATACGCGGTCATTATTACTATTATTATTATTATTATTATAGATAATATATTATTATTATTATTATTATTATTATTATTATTATTATACTATTAAATTATATTATTTAATTATATAATATATTGTATTCTATTATTATTATTTATTACGTTTACATTATGTTTTTATCATGTTTATATTATACACACTTTCAATTTTATTTTTTTTATATATTATATTTTATATACACATACACTATATTGCCAAAAGTATTCGCTCACCCATCCAAATAATCAGAATCAGGTGTTCCAATCACTTCCATGGCCACAGGTGTATAAAATCAAGCACCTAGGCATGCAGACTGTTTTTACAAACATTTGTGAAAGAATGGGTCGCTCTCAGGAGCTCAGTGAATTCCAGCGTGGAACTGTGATAGGATGCCACCTGTGCAACAAATCCAGTCGTGAAATTTCCTCGCTCCTAAATATTCCACAGTCAACTGTCAGCTGTATTATAAGAACGTGGAAGTGTTTGGGAACGACAGCAAGTCAGCCACGAAGTGGTAGGCCACGTAAACTGATGGAGCGGGGTCAGCGGATGCTGAGGCGCATAGTGCGAAGAGATCGCCAATTTTCTGCAGAGTCAATCGCTACAGACCTCCAAACTTCATGTGGCCTTCAGATTAGCTCAAGAACAGTGCGCAGAGAGCTTCATGGAATGGTTTTCCATGGCCGAGCAGCTGCATCCAAGCCATACATCACCAAGTGCAATGCAAAGCGTCGGATGCAGTGGTGTAAAGCACGCTGCCACTGGACTCTAGAGCAGTGGAGACGCGTTCTCTGGAGTGACGAATCGCGCTTCTCCATCTGGCAATCTGATGGACGAGTCTGGGTTTGGCGGTTGCCAGGAGAACGGTACTTGTCTGACTGCATTGTGCCAAGTGTAAAGTTTGGTGGAGGGGGGATTATGGTGTGGGGTTGTTTTTCAGGAGCTGGGCTTGGCCCCTTAGTTCCCCTTAAAGGAACTCTGAATGCTTCAGCATACCAAGACATTTTGGACAATTCCATGCTCCCAACTTTGTGGGAACAGTTTGGAGCTGGCCCCTTCCTCTTCCAACATGACTGTGCACCAGTGCACAAAGCAAGGTCCATACGGACATGGATGACAGAGTCTGGTGTGGATGAACTTGACTGGCCTGCACAGAGTCCTGACCTCAACCCGATAGAACACCTTTGGGATGAATTAGAGCGGAGACTGAGAGCCAGGCCTTCTCATCCAACATCAGTGTGTGACCTCACAAATGCGCTTCTGGAAGAATGGTCAAAAATTCCCATAAACACACTCCTAAACCTTGTGGACAGCCTTCCCAGAAGAGTTGAAGCTGTTATAGCTGCAAAGGGTGGATTGACGTCATACTGAACCCTATGGATTAGGAATGGGATGTCACTTAAGTTCATATGCGAGTCAAGGCAGGTGAGCGAATACTTTTGGCAATATAGTGTATATTTGTACATGTATATCCGATACACAATCGGCTTTACCTAACTATTGGTGTTTTTCATAATTTATCATGTCTTTAATTAGTTTTTATTCTTCCTGTTTTTTCCATATATACAGTATTTTTATTACCTATATCCCTATACTTTTCTTGTCCACACACTTTACTTTATACTCTTCTTTAATGTAGGACAGTCATAATAAAAATTTCACTACATGTCGTTCTGTGTATGATTTATGTGACAAATAAAATGTGAATTTGAATTTGACCTGCTTGCTGTTGTCGGGAAGTATAACCTGCCCAGGGTTGCCAGATTGGACTGAAGGTTTCCAGCCTAACTACATCTTAAAACCCGCCCAATTAAAAAATACCAGCCCAAAATCCATACTGTGATAACTAATACAATAACAAATAGAAAACCCCAAGGTTTTTAATGGAAAATGAATAAAATATCATGTTTATAGTCAAAAGTAAAAACCCGCTTGTTGCATCAAAAAACATCCCAAATTTGATCAACTTCTTAAATGCATTTTCCCCTGGTTAAATGTGACCAAAAGGAGACCGAATGGGCGGTAGAAGGGCAGAACTGAGGAATGTAAAACCTTATTAAAAAAACCCCAAATTTTGTTAAAGCAAAGTAAACAATGAGCCTATTTAGTTTTGTATTTGTGTCCGCTTCTGATTTAAAGTCAGGATGTGGATAAAGAGATCACCGAAGCTCTTAGGTTTCAGTAGAGGTGTTACATCATTTTGCGTGCTTAAATGTCTCCAGTTGGATGTTTGTCAAATATTTAATAAAAGTGGTAGCTGATGGAGATAGACAACAAATTAGTAAAAAAAATTTACTCCAAACAGCTGGATGGAAATTTTGCATGTTTAAATGTCTGGGATTCTCCGAGGCCACAAGTGCAGACCTTTATTGTGCAGGTTGCAAAAATTATAACACTTAATGTTGTGATTTCATACAAAACAGCAAAACACACAAACACGAAATCAACACAAGGGGTGTTATTAGAAATGATTCACGAATTTCATTATTAAATTCTGAATTTATATTGAAATGTAATAAAAAATAGTAATCATGGCAACAGTTATTATTATTATTAATTATTATTATTAACACCAATTTATCTTTATTTTTCATTCTCTAAACAAGCTTTTAGTCCAAGACTATATAACCTAACCATTACTGTTGCTGTAGGTGTCAAAAATCAAGACATTGAAAGTATTATTATTATTAGTCATTTACGTATTTATTTTTATTATTTTGCTGACAGGTGTTTGTGTGTATCAGTGTAAATGCACATATTTTATGAATATCTGATACGGAAAGGAAAATTCATTTTTATTGCATAATAAAGGAATGGTACATTGGCGCCATCTGGTGGACTATTTAAATCAACCCGCATTACAGATTTATAGCTATTGGTAATGATGCATTGGCGCCATCTGGTGGACAATTTAAATTAAACTGTATTACAGATTTAAAGAATTTTGGAATTGTGCATTGACGCCATCTGGTGGACAATTTTGCGAACTACACTTCACATTTACTTTTCTCAAAAGCTTTTATTTACAGCTCACTTACTCACACCTGTTTCTATTGATAAAACACTCAATGATCAGGTGGTGTTTTTAGATATGAGTAAATACTATAACAAACAATATAAAATGCTTTTCTGCTTATTGCAGTTGTAAAGTGATTATTTTATGGACTATGCTATTACTGTATTATTTAGGTGAGTTATTATTTGACTTCCTGTCAGCTCGGACCTGTCTGATCATTTTCTTGTGATCTCTCTCATCAACAATGTGTTTCAACGTCATCTGACACCAGCAACCATGCCATGGATAAAAAGTCACAGAGATCAGACATTTTGATGTTTGTTGTGAACATTTCCTGAAGCTCTTAACCTTTATCTGCATGGTGTTATTGTCACTATTCCCTGGGATGAAAAGGGGTTTACTATTAAATGCAGTTCAATTTCAGATAAAACAAGCAGAAATATCATTTTAAACACCCACACATAAAAGTGACAACATTTTCTCGTCAATTAGCAAGTTTATATCTCACACTTCCCAGCGGGCACGTTGATATCAATTTGATGTCAAATATTAGTCAAGACTTGATCAAGATGCTATAACATTATTTTAAATTCAGTTTGGAAGGCAATTTCTTCCAGTGGTAATTGGTTTAAAATAGGAAGTAAAAAAAAAGCAATGGACAATGACAACATCTCGCTTCAACACAAAATAGACAACTTCCTTTTCATGTATAGAAATGCCACACACACTCCACAACAGGCCAAACACCAGCCATGATGTTCCTCAAAAGAAATTTAAGATCTCGCTTGGACCTCATCAAACCCAATGTTCGACGTGATGTGGAAAACAAACAATTTGTGCACATGAACGACAGACCAACAAGAAACTTCCGTGTAGGACAAGAAGTCTTAGCACGTGACTACAGACTGGAAAAGTGGCAATCAGGTACCATCACTACTAGAACCGGACCTTTGACGTACACAGTAAAGGTTGGAGATAACACATGGAGACGCCATGCAGATCAGCTGGTGGATCGTCAGACAAAATCCTTACCATTAGTTGTTCCTGATCCAAATGACAAGGACAATGATGCTGTTGAGACCACCAGCGCTACCCCAGTTAACGTGAACGATTCTGGACCGCACAATGACAAACCAGATGTGACAATACCTGTTGAACCTGAACCTCAACCAGGTTTGCAGAGACGCTATCCTGAGAGATGTAGGAAACCTCCTATCAAATCAAAGGCTTGATTTGCAGCTTGGTAATAAATTATAAAAAAAAAAAAAACTTCATACTAACTGTAAATGTTATACAGTAAGTTATAGTGATATCTTATTTCCTAGTATGGTTAATCTAGTGAGGGAGGAAAGTGTAATGTATGTACTATTGACTATTATTATTTTGTGATAAGTCTGCCCTCTAGTGGTGACCTACGTAAGAGGTATGGAGAATTTATAAAAAATAAAAAAAAACAGTTCAGTAAAAAACCAAACCCTGCTTACGCGAGTTGTGCAGCAGACCAGTGTGCCGTGTCTTTATTTACCTGCCAACAAGTCGAATCCAAAATGAGCAACCCAAAGCACAAAACCGGGTAATAATCACAATTAAAGAGTTCGACAGAGCACGAAGCACAAAAGAGTTAAACAATACTGATTTCAACACCACAGCGAACATGTCCAGACACGTGGAAGAACACATTAGCATGCTAATCTTACCATCCGCTATACCATGTGGCGTCGAATGAAACTTCCAGAAAACTTCGAGTAAAGTCCATGAAAAGACAAAAATTGAAGAGTTCCGCCGAAATAAACCCCAAATGAGTCGTCGGTCGTCAAATAGAACATTTTGACGAGATCCGAGTCCAGAATTAGATGTTCGGGCGCCAATTGTGACGCTTCGGCAGCTGAGCTCCCACCCTGTTCTCTCCTCGTCACACACCTCCGCAGCGCGCACAATGGGGGACGGGCGGCAACATACATACATAATGTGGTATACAACATAGTAGTGGCCGTTACAATAGGAGGATGTGCCATATTTGTTTGCTTTTGGTTTTGGTTTTAAAGTGACAAATAATCCACTTATACGCGTTTCTGTATGAAATTACCCAACATGAAGTTACTGGTTCGTTAAGTAGCTGAGAAAACACCAGTGAAAGACATTAAAAGCAGCATACAGAGTTTAGGAGCTTGCTAACACTAAAAACCAAAGAGATCAGGAAATAAACGGCTTCAACTGAGGCCTTCTTCAGGCCTCAACGTGTTTCAACATTATTAACAATATAACCAAAAGAAAGACAAACACCTTACAGATCTCAGAACATTATCTATCATTTTTTAGATGTTTTAGTTTACATTAGAAAGAGTAACAAAGGCTTTTTAACGTAAAATAATTAATTACCTCCCGGATCAAACTGCGTGTTCTGTTCTTCCTCTTCATTATTCCTGAAGATACAGCTGTCCTCATCAGGTTTATAATCCAAATAATACACCAAAGTCTCCCATATTTCCCTCATTTTGTCCGGATTTACCGAAGGAGTCGGAAACACTGAAAACGCGGGTTTTCGGGAAATAGAACCTGCCCAGCAACGTCAGCGCAAGTAGGGTTGGGGGAGGGGTAATATAAGTAGTGCAGCTGTAAGGGTAAAGCTGGTAGAAGGGCAGAACTGAAGAATGTAAAACCTTTTTTATGCTAGCATTTGTCCCGCGCAATGGCAGGGTCCGCTGTTTTTAGCGCATCATTTGATCCGCATGATTTGGCACAGGTTTTTACGCCGGATGCCCGTCCTGTCGCAATCCTCCGATTTTTATCCGGGCTTGGGACCGGCACTAAGAGTTAACTTAAAAAGTAAACCATGGGCGTCGCTAGGCCACTCAGCCCCCCTAAAAATTCTGCAATTCTCCATAAACTGTACACGAATGTGATCTCCTCAGCCCCCTTTAAATTTCATATGAACACGGCGGCTCTTCGGCTCTTCTCCGTTTTTCAGCGCGTTCTTCAATCCGCAGACCGCGGCGTCGCAGAGCGAGGATCAGAGAAGTGTGTGTGTGTGTGTGTGTGTGTGAGAGATTAGGAAGACTCGTTGGGTTGTTCAGTACTCAAATGTTATACACATCTATGCAATACAGTGGAATGCTACAATAAGTTTACCATTGTACCCTGTTAGTCAAACCTTTATTTTACTTTATTTAATTTTTAGTTTTTACTATTATACCCTCATTGGGGGCTGAGCCCCCCTTAAATGAAAATCCTAGAATCGCCCCTGAAGTAAACAATCAGCTTATGTAGTGTAAATTCCGTCCAGCTGTCCTGTTAAAGTTTTGTATTTGTGTCCGCTTCTGATTTAAAGTCAGGATGTGGATAAAGAGATCACCGAAGCTCTTAGGTTTCGTGCTTAAATGTCTCCAGTTGGATGTTTGTCAAATATTTAATAAAAGTGGTAGCTGATGGAGATACACAACAAATCAGTAAAAAAAATTTACTCCAAACAGCTGGATGGAAATTTTGCATGTTTAAATGTCTGGGATTCTCCGAGGCCACAAGTGCAGACCTTTATTGTGCAGGTTGCAAAAATTATAACACTTAATGTTGTGATTTCATACAAAACAGCAACACACACAAACACGAAATCAACACAAGCTTGACCACGAGGGACACAGAAACCAGAAACGACATCTGTGAATGCTCAGTGAGACACGTGACAAGGTCATGTGGCATGTGCAGATTTTTCGCAGAACCATTTTCAAGGGGTGTTATTAGAAATGATTCACGAATTTCATTATTAAATTCTGAATTTATATTGAAATGTAATAAAAAATAGTAATAACAATCATGGCAACAGTTATTATTATTATTATTATTATTATTATTATTATTATTATTATTATTATTATGATTATTATTATTAACACCAATTTATCTTTATTTTTCGTTCTCTAAACAAGCTTTTAGTCCAAGACTATATAACCTAACCATTACTGTTGCTGTAGGCGTCAAAAATCAAGATATTGAAAGTATTATTATTATTATTATTATTATTATTATTATTATTATTATTGTCATTTATGTATTTATTTTTATTATTTTGCTGACAGGTGTTTGTGTGTATCAGTGTAAATGCACATATTTTATGAATATCTGATACGGAAAGGAAAATTCATTTTTATTGCATAATAAAGGAATGGTACATTGGCGCCATCTGGTGGACTATTTAAATCACCCCGCATTACAGATTTATAGCTATTGGTAATGATGCATTGGCGCCATCTGGTGGACAATTTAAATTAAACTGTATTACAGATTTAAAGAATTTTGGAATTGTGCATTGACGCCATCTGGTGGACAATTTTGCGAACTACACTTCACATTTACTTTTCTCAAAAGCTTTTATTTACAGCTCACTTACTCACACCTGTTTCTATTGATAAAACACTCAATGATCAGGTGGTGTTTTTAGATATGAGTAAATACTATAACAAACAATATAAAATGCTTTTCTGCTTATTGCAGTTGTAAAGTGATTATTTTATGGACTATGCTATTACTGTATTATTTAGGTGAGTTATTATTTGACTTCCTGTCAGCTCGGACCTGTCTGATCATTTTCTTGTGATCTCTCTCATCAACAATGTGTTTCAACGTCATCTGACACCAGCAACCATGCCATGGATAAAAAGTCACAGAGATCAGACATTTTGATGTTTGTTGTGAACATTTCCTGAAGCTCTTAACCTTTATCTGCATGGTGTTATTGTCACTATTCCCTGGGATGAAAAGGGGTTTACTATTAAATGCAGTTCAATTTCAGATAAAACAAGCAGAAATATCATTTTAAACACCCACACATAAAAGTGACAACATTTTCTCGTCAATTAGCAAGTTTATATCTCACACTTCCCAGCGGGCACGTTGATATCAATTTGATGTCAAATATTAGTCAAGACTTGATCAAGATGCTATAACATTATTTTAAATTCAGTTTGGAAGGCAATTTCTTCCAGTGGTAATTGGTTTAAAATAGGAAGTTAATCCTACACTGAAATTGGTTTATTATATATGTAGGCCAAAATGTTTGACGTTCAACTGACATCAAGTCAGTGTCATGTTTTAGACGTGAAATTGATGTCATATTGACATCACATTGACATCAATAATACAGCTTTTTAGCACTTTTTCTTATAAGGCCTCATCATTTGGCAAAATGATGATTAAAAATATTTTGGACAGGTTATTATTTTTTTTTATTTTTAATGATACCATAATGCTGTGTAATTACAATACTGAAATTACTATATTTTTTGTAATAATGTATTGCCAGTTAATTAATTTACAGTAGGCCTAATTTTTCACAGTGAAAATACCTTGACATTTCTTGTCTGAATAACAATAACAGGCATCCCTCCAAATTTGAAATTAATAATATTTATTTATTTTTATTATTCCCTGAAATGATTCCTTTTCGCGTTGACCAATGCTTTCTCTGCTGTTCACCACCACACCTGTAGATGGCGCTTTGCAATGGGGGAGGGGTGACGAGATCCAATTGAAGACTCCAGAATCAATCCTAACAAACCCTTCCCTTTCACATTAACGTGAACTTTTATCAGGCTCGCTGACTCGCGCTGTGTCTTTTTATCATGTAGGTAAATGTGTTGACTACTCATAAAAATGTAGAATATAAATTATTTTGGGCAACTTTTAACACTTAGAAGAAAACGTTTTAATGAAATATGACTCTGTGCAAGGACTTTTGGTACTTTTTGTCTATGCTATTTTCCCACGTTTTTATATCCTGTATTAGTTTAGCTTGCTGTGTCTCATGTGAACAGAGGAATTCTCATTGTTAAGCTGGTTTTGTAATGTCTGCACTGCTGCCTCACAGCAAGAAGGTCCTGTGTCTGAATCCCGGGTTCGACATGTATATTAGGTTGGTTGGTAATTCTAAATTAGAATACTCGCACAGAAGTAAGTATGTGGTTGTCTGTCTGTGTGACCCTGTGATGGACTGGCAGGGTGGGATAGGCTCCAGCAGACCCCTGTGACCCTAATTAGGAATAAAGCTGGTATAGTCAATGGATCTGTTCAGACTAAGAAAGTGTCCAAAAGGACCAAACACCTGATAAATAAAATATTTCTTACTTTAATTACTTTTGTGTCAATATTTTGGTGTTCAAAGTAAGACCTCAATATGTGGATGTCAAATTCATATCTAGTTTTTGACGTCAATTTGACTTGCATTTTTGACTTGTTTTTTGACAATTCTTTGGTGTCAATTTGACGTCGTTTCGACATAAAATTGCCCACTGGGTTCCACAGTTCATCACATTGTCACTTCAAAATGAAACATTTGTTTCAATAATAAAACTTAGATATAAAGAGTTTCATAAAAGAGGCAGTAAAAGGCTGTATTCAATTAAAATATACACGTCGAATGATCTAAAGCGCTTCACGTGGTGATGAGTCGTTTGCAAGGAATCGAAAGCGTTTTGTTAATGTAACAAATGATATTTTGTTAATTTGAAGGTAAGATGAATGAACGTAGAGTTGTAGTTAGTCATATTTAAGTGAAATAAATAAACATAAACGCTGCGGTGAAAGATCGCAAAGTTTTTCTGAAAAAAAAAAAAAACGAGTCGTTTGGGAGTCGACTCACACTTTAGACCTTTAAATTTGGACTGATGCTGGTGTGAAGTGACACCGAACTGTGTGCTGAGGAACAAAAGTGATTCAGATTTTTAAATGAAGGTACAACTGTTTTTATATTTCCTTCTAAGGTCAATTCTGGAGCATTTGTGAAAGATGTCTAGTGTCCGCAGTATGTGACACTCAAGAGATAAAGCTTAATTTCTGACATAGGAAAATCGCCAGGACAGAATAATATACATCATTAAACATGATTAGAAACGGAAGACGTATTGTTCGTTAATATGTAAATCCTTGTAATCAACTGTAATGGTAGAAGGGAAATAAAACACTTCATGCTCTGGAGTGTTTTACACTTTTATGTCAGAAACAGTTCTTATCATTGTGATCTCAGGTTTCTATCAATAATATCATCATGAAATCTTTAATACATATTAAGACAAATATGTATGTATTAGCATGATTGTGGATCCTGTGAAAGCATTAATTCTGAAGATGATTCTGAGTAATGCAGTGTTTTAGAACACAAACACCAGCAGAGGAAGTGAAATTCATATCAATCTTTATTTGTATTTAGAAATTTAGCGTGACGAATCTTGTCCTTGCTTTGCCTTCCATGCTTTCCCCCCCGCACGGCCTGCGCTCTTCACGATGGGCTGAAATGGAGCTTTTACATAAAGTGCTTCTGCCAACCAGCTTTCTTTCATTTTCTTTTCTTTTTTTTGCGATAGAAAAACAATAATACAGACATGTGGTAGTGGACAAAAAGAAAAAAAAATCATCCCATGGCTCACATGATGAGAGTGAGAGAGTGAAGAGAGAGTGAATCTTTAAAAAAAAGAGAGAGAAAGAGAGAGAGAGAAAGAGAGAGAGCGAGAGAGTTCAGTGAGCGCGCTCAGCCCAGAATGAGGCTGGATTTTCCACCAGGAGGGTTTCTTCGGCCAGAGGAGGCACCAGAGGCCTGTTCCTCCTTCTGCTGTTGCTGCTGGGGCTCTTCTTCAGGGGCTTCGAATTCCTCTGACTGATCTACACACAAATACACAAACACACACGCTGTAATTTAAGAACTCCAGATGTACAGCTTTAAGTACACTGAAGCCAGGAGAAGACACACCCCTCACTTTACATACACACCATACAGACTCCAACTCCAAAAATTCACACATGACTCACTTCCACACCACCACAGACCAACACACTCACTTTTCAGAGCGGAGGTCACTATCACGGGAGATGATTTTCATATCATTAGCCTGCTATTCGAACTATGTAATGTTATGATAATATTTTGGATTATCTGTGTACCCCTGCTTTTTGTAGGCTATCATAAATGTTTTTTGACCATGACTGTACCAACCACTTAGGTCAACTTTTTCGCTCTAGTTTAAACTTCTCTCGCTAACGCTGCGTCCCAATACTCTACCTTTACTATGCGGTAAAATTACATACTCTTTTTCTGAAGAAAAAGGACATACCTTTGTGTGAGTATTGCGACACGTCACAAAACAGAAGAGAGCATTGCTGCTTTGTTACCCAACACCGTCACCGTAAACAAACTTCTCAAGCTTTTCTTGGCTAGTTTTTAGACTTAGATACTGGAGACCCATCACAGACTTTACACTTGGCTGAAAAAGTGTAAACGGATGCACAGTTCAAAAATCTACAGGAAATAGTAGACCATCACAGTACCTTTTAGGTACTCATTTCAATATACCACGATTTGGGACGTACCAGTTCTGACCTCGGCTGCAGGTTAGGAAGGATAGCAGGCAAATTGGGACACGGTATACATTTTCTTGATACAGCTTACAGAAGCCTTGCCCAGTATCCACTTTATGCAAAAAATTATTGTGCTAAAATACATCTAGACATTCGCTTACTGATAACCCATACTTTGTACAGACTGCATTCACAGGACAGTAACGTCACAGGAAGGTTTATTGGGATGTGATTAGATGAGCAGATGAGCTTGATTACACAGATCCGCTATAAAACCTGATGAATATTAACGCTGTGGGTGAAATCTGTCTGAACTTATTTTAGGCTCACGTTTGACTGCGCACAGATTTGATGAATAAGAGGCAGTGTTTCCCACAGAGCATGTAGCAGAGCCACCGTTTATCTTAATGTGCATCATGTGCTGCTGTTTAGAGCTACAGAGAGAGGGAGAGAGAGAGAGAGACAGGAAGGGAGGGAGGAGGGGGGGGCAGAGAGAGAGGAAGGGAGGGAGAGGAAAAGAGGGAGAGAGAGAAAGAGAGTGAGACTGAGAGAGAGAGGAAGGGAGGGAGGGTGAAAGAGAGAGAGTAAAAGAGAGTGAGAGAGAGGAAAGCAGAGAGAGAGGAAGGGAGGGGAGCACTGTTTAAGAGTGATTAGAGAGTTGATGAGGTAAAAACACTCACCATGGTTTACTTGCTCGTAGTTTTCCTCCTGGAAAAAACAAGAGAGGATTTAAAAACAAGCTCAACTACAGATCAGCACCAGTCCTGTTTTCTCTCAACTGTTTAAGTTGGTATAACAACTAGCACTTGTGATGCTTGTAAGCTCCAGGCTAAATGTGTTCATTGTTAAACCCCCCTGACGACTCTGAAGGTTCTTGCAGGCTGTGTGCGTATCTGTGTGTGTCTGTGTGTGTGTGTGTGTGTATATTGTGTAACATTAAAGCTTTTGCAGGCCTCATTTTATATCCGTTTTATATTCCTTCAAACAGACTAAATGTGAGAAGAGCTGCGTACACACATGTTAAAACATGTCTTCACGAGTTGTGCTCTGTTATCATTTATCATCTGTGATGGAGGTTTGGAGAGGAACTCTAGAGAGGATCAGCTACAGCAGGTATAATAACTGCTCTATTACACCACAGCACTGACGCTCAGGATTATGGAGACATCCAGTCCTAATTATGAACCAAGTGCAGAGATTATAAAACATTTACAACTGTTACTGAGTCAATCTCAGGGGTTATGACCCGGTCGCACTGGTTAGGGACCTATGACATGAAATATGAACCTAATGTATGGGTTATTAACCAGATATACGGTAGGTTATGAATCAATAGTATGGGTTATGAACCAACCAAACAGGTTGGAAATTAGTAGTGGTTTAGGAACCAGTTTATAAATCAATATTACAAATTATGAACAAACCACAGAAGTTTATGAACCAAAAAGTTTGGGTTATGAGCCGCAGAGACTTTAAAACAATTCTACAGTATGAGTCAATTACAGGGTTTATGAACCAATCGTACAGATTAGGACACAATCGTAGGGCTATTTACTCTCTCTCTCACTCTCTCTCTCTCTCTCTCTCTCTCTGTGTCTCTCTATCTCTCTCTCCCTCTCCTTCTCCCTTCTCTCTCTCTCTCTCTCTCTCTGTACTCACCGTTGGTTTGGCCTCGTGTTCAGAGTTAAGGTTTAGGTAGATTGGCGGCTGGTGGCACCTCCTCAGTGGGGCGGAGTGTTCACCACACAGCACTCCGCTCGCTTCTCCACCTGCAACGATAATGTTGATGACATCATCAAAATGCAAGGGTTAGAAAAGGTTTATTAACTTCGAGAAAAGTTCTGTGTGGTAGTCATTGTGTCTATTCATCAAACTGTAATAAATAAACGCGTGCAGCTCAGTGTGAGTGCTGCTGTTGTGCTGCTACTGTCACCTCTGACTAAGATCTCTGGTTAGAAGTAAACTTGACTTTTAGTGGACAAACTTTTCATGTGGCTATTTTACAAAACACCAGACTACAAAATGACACTCATCAAAAATCAGGCTTATCATAGAAATATGACCTCAATGTAGTTGAGACCTAAAAATGACCATGATGAGCATGATGAAAGCTGACATTAGTAATTAAATCTTAAAAGCACAGGAGACGACTGCATTAGCATCATTATTCACACAGGCACATTTCTAAACCGTCATGATGATGTGGACATGAGGCTCTGGAGGACAGAAGCGTTTCTGCAGTATGGGTATACACTACTCAGAAAATATGGTTCAATTTCTGACTCTATATGAACTTATGAACCTTAGTGAGCAATGACCTAAGATGTGTCCAGAGATGAACCAGTCAGATGGGCTGTAATCCAACTGAGTTGTGTTATAAACTGTAGAGGTCATGGACCCACTGGACAGGTAACTACAGCAGTGGGATGAGTTATAAACCAATCAAGAGGTTATGTATTAGTTTTATGTCATGAACCAATCATAGGGATTATGAACCAACTGTACTGGTTATAACCATGTTAAGAACATGTTATGAGCCAATCGCATGGGTTATGCACCAGCTGTACTGGTTACATCCAAGTTATAAACACGTTAAAGAGCAATTGCAGTATTATGAACCAATCATATAGACCATAAAGCAATCATCTGGTTTATTATGAAGGTTATAAACCAATCATAGGGGTTATGAGCTAACTGTACTGTTTATAACTTGAACATGAGCATGTTATGAACCTATTATAGATGTTTGGTTAGGTTATGAACTAACAGACTTAACAGAGACATAAACCTAATCGTAGGGTAATAGTTATATAATCTATTCATACAGGTTATTAACTAGCGGTTGAAGCAGAAACAGAATTATTCACAATTCATCAAACAATTGTATGGTTTTATTAAACAGTTAAATTGGTTTAAATAACATTCTGGTTCAGAGACAAGTTTACAGTCAAAATGAGAAACAAAGTATGAACAAGTATAAACAGGAATAAACAACAACATTATAGATTTTAAACCTTTGTACCTATAAATAAGAGTTTATCCAACGTTTCATTATTAATAGCCTGAAGACTCGCAACAGTATGGCAGAAGTGCTGTCCATGTTATCCGGAGTTATGTGTTCAACTGTGATACTGTACTGTTTGATGTATGTGTGATGATGATGATGACGATGATGGTCATTTGAAACCATCACCTCTTGCCCTGTGTTCCAATCTATATGGGTTCTGGACGAATCCTCATTACGACCCACATTAAAAGGTTTTTAATGGAGATATGAGCATTTTATTAGGGGTCGAACCTACAAATTATTAAAAGTACATAATGTCTGTAAAAGCATTGGGGAAGCTCAGAGCGCTAATAAAGAGGGTTTTAACAGCATTACAGTCGAGCGAGCGAGCGCACTGTCTCTGCACTGCCATTATGCCGAGAGCTTTAGCAGTCCCTCCTCTCCGTCTCTCTACGAGGAAAGAATGAGACACATTTTCCAGTGTTTTAACTCCGAGAGATTTAGTGCGGTTTCATGACGCTGCGACTTGTGTTTAAGTCATCAGAATCTGTCCTGACTAAACGTTAGTCGCTGTGTCAGATTGCTTTACAGCGTGGAACTGCTCGTGTGTGTGTGTGTTAAAAGCTTTGCAGCACGACGTTGCTGAGTTCTGGACTCTGATTGGTCAGAAAGTGTTGAGTCGTTTGCTATAACAGCAGCTCGGACGACAGCGCAGGTTTACATTAATGCGCTGGTTCGAATATGTTATTGTTACTATAGCAACAGATCATCACAGGGATGTGTACCGCAGACGCTCCTCAAAAACAGATTAAAATAATGGTGATTTTTAGCTGCTGTGGCGTGAGTGAAAACAGGAAGTAGTTTGTGTCAGGGATGTTATATGCTATAACTATAAATGGATAAAAAGTTCCAATTGAAATTTTATTGTTCACACACACGCAGGGTACGAGCAGTGAGAAGCTTTATCCATGGTCTGTAAAAATACTTTCTATCTGTCTGTCTATCTCTTCTTTCTGTATCTCTTTCTACATGTCTCTCTATCTCTTCTTTCCATTCTTCTGTTTACCTACCTGTCTGTCTATCCTTTCTTTCTGTCTATCTTTCTACCCATCTGTCTGTCTATCTCATCTTTCCGTCTCTCTTTCTACCTACCTATCTGTCTATCCCTTCTTTCTGTCCCTTGTTCTACCCATCTGTCTGTCTATCCCTTCTTTCTGCCTCTTGTTCTACCCATCTGTCTGTCAATCCCTTCTTTCTGCCTCATTTCTACCCATCTGTCTGTCAATCCCTTCTTTCTGCCTCATTTCTACCCATCTGTCTGTCGGTCCGTTCTTTCTGTCTCTCTTTGTACCAATCTGTCTGTCTATCCCTTCTTTCCGTCTCTTTTTTTTAACAATCTATCCTTTCTTTCCATCCTTCTTTCTACCCAACTTT
Source organism: Hemibagrus wyckioides (assembly GCF_019097595.1). Taxonomy (NCBI): domain Eukaryota; kingdom Metazoa; phylum Chordata; class Actinopteri; order Siluriformes; family Bagridae; genus Hemibagrus; species Hemibagrus wyckioides. The sequence continues at coordinate 13,739,497 of NC_080721.1, read as the reverse complement.
CTGTCTCTCTCCCTGTCTGTCTTTCAGCCTTAACCTCCATTTTAGTCTTTTTTTCAGTCTGACTGTCTCTCTTTGCCTGTCTGTCACTCTTTCATCTTCATTCTGTCTTTCCATTAGTATGTCTTTCTTTCTGCTGGTCTATCTATCTCCACTCTTTCTGCCTATCTAGTTCTTCCTTCTCTCTCTCTCTCTCTCTCTCTCTCTCTCTCTCTATCTCTCTTGCTTTTTTACTGTTCATCTTCCTTTTTTTTCTTTTCCAATTCTTGCTGATAGTGCTTCTTTCTCTCTGTCTGTCTGCTTTCTCATTCTTTCTCTTTCTGCTTGTCTTTCTCGTTTTCTGCATGTCTCTCCTTCCTGTACTGTATCTGCTTGTCTGTTAGACAGTAACTCCGCTTCATCTCACCGCCACAGCTTTGATTATTCTCCGATAACAGAGTGTTTTATTCCACAGAGAAAACATTCTTTCACTCTGTAAACCCTCAGATTGATCTTAAAGCCCGTTATCTGATAAGTGGGATGAGTTATTTAATAATACAGTGAAATTAACAGAGCGTGTAATTACCAAACGATGGCTCTTGGGATTAACTGAACCCTCAAACTGCTGCTGATACGTTCTGTACTGTGACGTGAGGAAAAGACGAGCTGTTTCTCTGGAGTTCAGTAAAAGTGCATGGATTTAAACCCAGCTTACGCTACCACACTTATGAGGACAAAGCTGCTGTACAAGTGCACACCTCCCCCCAAAAACACACCCTGACATCTGTGTTTGAGCACCACACACACACACACACACACACACACACACACACACGCTGAACAGAAAGCTGTGATTAAGCCACAAAGCGCTCTCTGAAACACGACAGCAGTGCCACTGGATAATGAACTTCAACTGGAGTTCCACTGAGAGACGCCATTGTGTCTCACTCTTCACAGAGGAGTGTGTGCTGATAATGCTGATAACACACACACACACACACACACACACACGTGCAAAAATTTACATGAGGATTATCAAGCGCTTCATCAGCTCCAGTGTCATCAATCATACACCTGTCTCACTCTCTGTTTGTTTATCTGTCTGTCTGACTGCCTCTTCCTTTTCTCTCTTTTTTTTAGTCTGTGTCTTTTTCTGTTCATCTGCCTGAATGTCTGGTAACCACTCTCTCTTTTCCATCTCTCTTTCCACCTGTCTGTCTGTCTCTCTATCTCTTCATTCAGTCTCTCTTTCTATCTGTCTTTCTGTCTCTCTACCTGCTTATTCTGTCTCTCTTTCCACCTGTCTGTCTGTCTCTCTATATCTTCATTCAATCTCTCTTTCTACCTGTCTGTCTCTCTGTCTCTTCATTCCATCTCTCTTTCTACCTCTCTGTCTGTCTATCTCTTCTATCTGTTTCTTTCTACCTGTCTGTTTCTCTTCTTTCGTCTCTTTTTCAACCTGTCTGTCTCTCTCTCTATCTCTTCATTCAGTCAGTCTTTCTACCTGTCTGTCTATCTCTCTTCTTTCTGTCTCTTTTTCTACCTGTCTGTCTCTCTCTCTTCATTCCATCTCTCTTTCTACCTGTCTGTCTCTCTCTCTCTTCATTCTGTTTCTTTCTACCTGTTTGTCTCTATCTCTTCATTCCATCTCTCTTTCTACCTATCTGTCTATCTCTTCATTTCGTCTCTCTTTCTACCTGTCTGTCTGTCTATCTCTTCATTCTGTCTCTCTTTCTACCTGTTTGTCTGTCTCTCTATCTCTTCATTCCATCTCTCTTTCTATCTGTCTGTCTCTCTATCTCTTCATTCTGTCTCTTTTTCTAACTATCAGTCTTTCAGCCTCCATTTCTCTCCATTTTAGTCTCTTTTTCTGTCTGTTTGTCTGCATATCTCTCAACTGTCTCTCTTCATTCTGTCTTTCCATCAGCATCAGCCCTTTCTCTCTCTCTTTCTGCTGGTCTGCCTATCATCTTTCTCCACTCTTTCTGTCTGTCTGATTCCCTGTCTCTCTCTGTCTGGCTTTTGTACTCTGTCTTCCCATTTTTTCCTTTTCTTTCTGTTAGTGTGTCTGTCTTTCCCTTCCCTTCTCCCTGTTTCTGCTTCTTTCTTTCCACCTGTCTGTCCATCTTTCCCTGTTCTTCTTTCTCTCTCTGTATCCCTACGAGTCCCTCCCTCCATCCCTCCCCTCTCATTCATACCTTTCTTTGTATGCTAATCTAATAAAACTCTAGCCTTTCTGTCTGACCCTGTGTTTGCCTTTGTCTTCTACCCACACACACATACACACACACACACACACACACACACCATTTCCTCTGCTCATTTCCCCCTGCTGTGTGTGCTGTGCGTCTGGAAGCTGCTGAGGTTTCCTGCTCTGCCTCCACCTGCCAAACCGAGACTCATGAGGAACTGCAGATTAGTGCCAGCTCCGTCTAACCACACACACACACACACACACAGAGACACACACTAAACACACTAAACACAAAGGAGAGAGAGAGACAGAGAGAGAGAAAGAGAGAATGGAAGGACAACAAGTACATTACAATCTCTGGAAAATCACACTATCATTTTAAACACACACACACACTCAAGTAAACAACTGGGTGCTTATTAAACATCTATTACACCCACAGTTCTGCGCCAGACCTGATTTTAGCACGCAGTCATGGTGTGTGGAATGATTTGCAGTTGATGTCACACGGTGTTGTGTTTCCCATCATCCACCTCTGCACTCTTACACACCAGGAAGTGGAGCTGAGTAACCAGACCATGAGGTCATCTCTACTGGAAATCACATACACACACACAGACACACACTCACACACACAGCATTCAGGCTGAATGGGTTCACGATACAGACAGGAAGTCCAGATGAATCCCTGAATGCCTGTGTGATACGGCGCATGGCAACAGGAAGCTGTTAAGTGCTTTAGTGTGGTGGTGTTTTCCTACTGTAACACTTGAGAAGCGTTTAATATTGTGTGTGTAGTGTTTGTGTTTCATCAAGTGTCCTGTTTATTACCACATCATACTAGCTCAGTTCAAATCCCAGTCCTTTATAAACAGCCTGTAGTAACAGACCCTGTTTTCACTGGTCACTGTTTTAGCAGCTATAATTTATAAGACCTAAAGAAACCATAAACTCGTCTGTCCTGAAAACAGCTATGAAGCGCCGACACTGGAGACTCCTTCCATAAACACTGATGTTCATAAACGACTTCTTACAGAAAAAATCATTACACCGGCTTTGTGTTTCTTAAATAACTGCAGCTGCAACTCAGTTTCAAGGAAGCTGCTGACACACACACACACACGTCACACCACCGTCACATGACCTCCACATTCCTGAGCAAAGTGTTTCACAGAGAAATCAAGGAAATGGTTTGAAAGAGAAAGTGGGTTTTCTAAGTGGGTTCCTGCTCTGAATGGTCCTGAGAGAACAGAAATGAGCTTTAACACAACACGACTGATTCAAGATGCTTCTAATAACCAGGGTGGACGTAACATCTCTGGTAAAAGAGAAGACCAAACAAAGGTGGGCTGATAACGTGTCTAGGAGACTGTGTGTGTGTTTGTGTGTACCGGGTGGGTTGTTCCTCCGATGGGCGTGGGGGTCCTCGGGCTCGGCGAAGATGTTGGAGGCCATTCTGTTCTTGCGCACCGGCCTTTCCTCATCTGTGCCGAAGCAAATATTGGAGTTTCCACCCGGAGGCCTCAGAACCCTGCAGAGGAAAGTGAAACACAGAGAGTTCAATTCAGAATTACACTTGGTGCACACTGATTCAGCAAGCAAATTTAAATCTCATCTCTAAAACCCAATGGAGGACGATGATGATGATCTTTTCAGGATCAGGAACTCGAAGGTATAAGGAAACTGAGGGTGTGGACATGGGAGGCACACAACAGGAAATAAGCAGGCAAACAAATGGGGGCAAATACAAACAGGTGAACACAGATAAGTTGTCTTTATTTGTCACATATACATGAAAGTCTTTCTTCGCATATCCCATCCTTGGAGATTTGGGGTCAGAGCACAGAGTCAGCACCCCTGGAGCAGAATGGGTTGGGGGCCCTGATCAAGGGCCCAACAGTGGCAGTTTGGTGCTGCTTGGGCTTGAACCCCAATCTTCTGATCAACAACCCAGAGCCTTAACCACTTGAGCTACTACAACCCGAACATAGTGAACACAGTGAGGTAACAACCCAATGACATCAGGGGGCAGAGACAGGACCAAAATTAAAACAAGTGGCCAAAGATGGAACAGGTAAACCACGAGCCAAAAAAGTGCCGTTGTATAGCTCTAATACTTATACAGCTCACAGCTGAACATCTAGTCGAGGAGAAAACGACCATCACCGCTTGTTCACATCCCATAAAACAAAGTAACTTGCTGGATTTCCTTTATTACATTATTATATTATTTTAGCTATCACTTTATAACCTCGTCAATGAAGTTTCCAAGGCAACCAAAACATGAGAATATTTCCCAATGTCCCTTAACTGGCATGTATTTATGATGTAACTGATGCAACACTCACAACTTCTATTGATCTTCTATCCATAGGTCGTAAGATCTAATCCGCCAAGCTGCCACTGCTGGGCCCTGGAGCAAGGCCCCGAACGCTAAACTGCTCCATGAGATCAATACGAGTCTCTCTGGATAAGAACATCTGCCAAATGACATCAGTGTAAATGTAAATATAATCCAACTGTGAATTTGGTTCATTTCATGACAGCAATTATTACAAAAGGATGAAGAGAGACGATACTGTTATATGATACTGATTACAGTCAAACCTGTGTGTGTGTGTGTGTGTGTGTGTGTGGTACCCAGGTGTGTGTATCTCCAGCCAAATGTGTTTTCACATTCAGATGCTCATGAGAGTTAAAGTCCGTCCCTTAAGAAGGAAACTTCAGACAGTCAGTGTCTTGGCTGATTTGTAAAGGGAAAAATTGTTTCATTTTTTGGCCTGTTCCTTTAAAAATCAGCACACACACACACACAGACACACAGACACACACACACACACACACACAGACACACAGACACACACACACACACACAGACACACAGACACACACACACACACACAGACACACACACAGACACACACACACACAGACACACAGACACACACACACACACACGCATGCAAATGGAGAAAATGGGGCGCCGTCTCACATTTGTGGTCGTGCTGACATTACGGGAATGAAACAGCTGCAGGGGACGCCGGCGAGCATCATCAAAAAGATTTAAAGGAGTTAATACTGGACTCAAGGGAGGGAGTCTACACACACAACACACACACACACACACAAAACCAACAGTTACCAGACTGACCACTGCAGGGGACAGTTAACATAAGCTGGGAGGGTCTTTACTACCCAAGCCCTTCTGTCTCTCCGTCTCTTACACACACACACACACACACACACCCCTACAGCTGACCCGAGCCACACCAAATGGAGATTCCTGTGTCAGATGATTTTCATCTATCGAAACAGTACCCTGGGGACGCTGCAGCCTTGACGACCAATTGAGTGTTCAATTCACCTCGGTGATGAAAGAAGGAGGAAGTCGAGGCTGCGTCCCAATTCACACACTTGGGTTTAGCTCCGGCGGACACCCTAATCGATTACGTGTCAAAAGCCGATTCAAGTAAATGACAGCTCGATTAATTTGTGTTCTCTGTGGGAATAAAACGGTGCACCTGCAGTCACAGACTATAACATAACACTTCAAAATATTTACTACGGACAAAATGTGTTCAGTTTTAAAAACAAATCAACCAAATCACACTTAAATAAATAAACAACAGCTAGCTATTAGATAACAATGCTGACGTTAGAGTTCCATAAAAAACAGTAGCTAGCTGGTTAGTGTGACACCACAGGGTTGTCACTGGTAAACAGACATAGCTAAATAGCTAGCTTGGTGATTCGCTGGTATAAAGCATTACATTACTGTAAAGAACAAAACTCGTAAAAATGACCTTCGTCGCTTAGACGACTGGCTAGCTCAGTGATGAGGGTGATGGCTCCAGCAACTAAACTGACCACAATATCAACATTTCCCTTAAGCATTACGCAGCAAACTAAAACTCAATGATCATATACATAGCTACCAGACAGCTATTCACATTTTGCTCACAGTGTCAACAATATAATTACATATTAGTTACAGTTGAATAACACAGCAGTTTTGTGAGCAATACTTAATACACAGAAAAGTCTCTCATAACGAACACAACAGCAAACAAACATCAAGCTTTAAAAAGAATAAAACAGCCTGAAGTTATCCATATCCTGAAGGGTTTATTCCTGCTTATACTACACAACATTCCCTGCATTAACAATTTATAAAAGAATAACACATTGTATATTTTATCCCTTTATAGTTACATTTAATGCTGTGGAAGATCTGTGAAGCAAGCCAGTTCCTGTTTTCACTTATGTTATAGCAGCTTTTTCTCTCTCTGAAATAATAATAAGATAAATAAGCAGCTTGCCATGTATCTGAGAAATGGGAAAAGAAGCGTAAACTCCTCTGTTCTAAAGTTTCAGCTTTACTTCTGTCTACTACAAAGCGCTGACACTGGAGACTCCTTCCATATACATAATCATCTTACAGAAAACTTCAACACCATCAACAATTACTATACAGAAACCATGATATATACAAACACACCTATTAATAGAGGGTGTGGTAGCTTAGTGTTTAAGGTGTTGGACGACTGACTGGAAGATTGTGAGCTTGAATCCCACGTCCACCAAGCTGCTAATGCTTGGTCTAGGCCCTTAATCCTCAATTGCTCAGTTGTATAAAGTGAGATAAACTGTAAGTCTGCCAAATGCCAGAAATGTAATATATTAATATAAACCTGTAATTCCATGCTATGTGACTGCTGTAGAAAATGAATCAGAATCCAGTATGCATCGTTATACTGCAGTGTATTCATGTATCGAGCACAACCAGCTAACTAGTAGAGCAATAATAGAAATAGCTGACGCTTTAGTGGATAAAGACCTCACCAGCTGACACACACACAGCTGTTCTGATCCGAAGCATTTCACCAGCTCCCTTATTTGGGAAATGTGCAAAAAGCCCTTTCATATATCCACAGATTGACAGGTTTAACTCTTCATCGTGTTGTACAGCGTGTACACCGTCACGTGAACTTCACCTTCCTGTCCAGATGAAGCATTAACTTTTAGCAGAAGAGGTTAAATACCCCCCACCCCCCACCCCCCGAGACCCCACCCATCTGCGAGGAGAGAAGATTTTCCAGTGACAGAAGTGGAGACACTAATAAAACGTGCTTTACTGGGTTATACTCCAGTCATAAACCGGGTTTAAACCAGGATTGAGAGCAGAATATTTAATCCACAGAATCCATCAAATACATCTAACTTTTTGGGTTGCAACCTAACCACATTCCTGTGTATTAACCATCGCACTGCATCAGTTTCCAGCCACAAAAGATTAATGTAAAGATTAAACCAATCACAAATGTATACATTTTGATGACAGAAGTCAAATCCATTCAGAAATCAACATGTTGCACTCAAAGATGCTGAGGCGATTCTTCAAGTCTGATCCATCAAGGAGACCAAAATGAAAGTTTAAAGCTAACTCAGATCCTATAGAAATACATATAGATAAAATAAAAATAAAATAAATAGATATATATTCGGCACGAGATAAAGAGTCTTCAAGGAATTTAAAGGCATTTGAGAAGTTATCCGAAGTAAGTTAATTATGCTCTTAGATCTCAAATTCGGTTCTTACAACTACTTTTGTACTCAGAATACGTCGAAATATTTGGTCAGAAGTGGTCATCTTAAACAGAAAAATTAGCCCGAACGTTTGAGAAACCCATAAAAGGAGAACACCGAGGCCTTACAGATGGAGTTATATCGAAGTAGAAACCTGAATAAAATGTGTCGTGTGATATTTTCTACGTAAATAGTTTACAAATGGTGTAGATTAGGATCATAATTAAGGCATTTATGTCGGGTTTTTTTTTGGCGGAACCAAAAACAAACAAAAAAAAGAAACATTAGCTATCCTCAGTGAGGCGAGATGAAAGGAGAAGTGGCCGGTTGCCAGGGAGATTTCTTTAGCTAGCCGAACTGATCTCGCGCACGGCGCAAAATAAAAATGCCGGATTTTCATCTGTTTATTGAATTTAATCACGATAGTTTAATTACATTTCCAATAAATAAATAAATAAATAAAATCCGTGTTCGTGTGCTAACAGGGTGGTCACGGAGCAGATCTAGATAGAGGCAGTGATTAGATAAAGAAGTCTAATATTCCAACATTCCGCGTGCATCCGTGTGTGTAAATAAAGAAAGGTTGAATTCCGAATCTATTCGGATACACACACACAAAAAATCCGCTTTCGGTTAGAGTTATCTTTTTAAGAGGCGTTTTTTTTTTACACTAAACACATGCTGTATTTTTCCCCCCCATCAAATCTACACGCATTAAAACATCTTTATCTAATAACTCATCACCTAATAACACATCTCCGTGAGTCCAGTCTCCAATCTGAACCATATCCCTCATATTTCTTTTGTTTGCTTCGGTTTTTTTTTTTATTATTTACCTGGAGCTATTTTTTGCGCTAGGGTCCATCCCTTGAAAAGTGGTCGTCGTTGTCATCTCGGACAGGATTAAATTTAGGGAACAAACCTGTTCTTAAAAAGCGTTTAAAAGCTAAATCTATCCACTAAAAACGTCTTTTACAAAAAAAAATCCTTTATATCCAGTCCGCATGGACTCCGCCCGACTCGGGATGAATAGGGAATCTGGGCAGCCGTTTTGCTCGAGTTTTAACGCCAGCCCACATACACCCGCCCACTACAGAATCGCGCCTTCTGATTGGTCAGGAGCTAGAGAATTCGGGATTTGATTGGAGGATTGTCGTGTCGCTTAAATTTTTTCCCCTCCTTCATTCCTCCGAAATGACAGGCGGTGATGCAGCGTCCATTACGGTGCTGTCTAAAAAAAAAAAAGGAAAGAAATTTTTTTTCTTTAATGCTAACTTAAAAAAAAAAATGACGAGTGTTATTTCAGCTTTTTGACTAGTAAATAAATAAATATTAAATGTTTTTTTTAATAAATCAAACATAAAATAATAATAAATAAAATTAAAAATTAAAAACAAATCAGCAATTTTTTTGCTGAAAATAAAATAAAACAAATTCAAAAAAGAATAAAATTAAAATCAATAAAAATAATTCAGCTATTTTGTAGACAGTAACGCTAAGAATTTATTTAATGATTTGTCCCATCTGCCATTTTTTTTAAAAAACATTTTTAATTTTTAAAAAATAATTAAATAAAAACAAGTTATTTCAGCTATTTTTGTATACAAAGAATTTGTATTTCTTGACTTGCTGAAAACATTTCCATCAGAAAGAAACAAGTCGAATATGAGGTAAAAAGAGTTTTTCTTTATTTTTAAACAAATGATTTATTAGACAATACAGAAGCTTAACTTGACAGAAATATCAGGATTATTGTTATTATTATCATTTTTATTATTCACATTTCACCTACTGAATCTGGGTTTTTTTTTTCCACTTTACACGTCTACTGCCAATCAATAATAAAAAAAAAAAACATAACAGAAAATTAAAAGCAGCTAAAATAATAGATAGACCAGACTTATCTTTTGTTACAGAGTATACCCAACTTCACCAGGTGTTCCTTTCATACAAAGTGATTTTTTTTAAATAACTTTTGAAAATGTGAGATGACAAAATCTTGCCTTGTCTTACATTTGGTGTCAAGACAGTTCTGCAGAAAGCTCTGGACCACAGATTGCTTTTTGGGAACTGTTGTGGTCATTTTTAACCAAAGGGGGGAAAAAAAATCTGGGCTTCTGATCTCACAGCGTTTACGCTGCCACTTTAGTGTGTGTGTGTGTGAGAGAGAGAGAGAGAGAGAGAGAAAGAAAGAAAGAAAGAAAGAAAGAAAATCACTTTATATACAAAAAGCAGGTACTGCAAAGGTGGAAGAGCATCAACACGCTATACAACAGCAGGAGTAACTGTGAGGGAAAAGAGGGGGGGAGCTAGAGCGAGAGAGAGAGAGAATGAGAGAGGGACAGGGAGGGAGAGAAAGAAGGCAGTGAAGTTTCTGTGTTTAGACAAAGCCTCCTGTCTGTTGCTGGAAAACGTCAATTGTGTCTTCATCCTCCATTTCCAACTGTGAGAAGGGAGAAAAAAGGAAAGAGAGAGTGAGAGAGAGAGAGAGAGAGAGACAGAGAGAGAGGGGGGACAAAAAAGAAACATGAGTGAGCATCTTATTCGGCTGCAGGCGATTTTCTGAATGCTTCGTATGTGAAATATTTCCATTAGGTCTGTGAAATCTGGCCTGTCACACTTGAAAGCTTCATGCAGGCTTCCTCAGGCTTAATGACACAAACTGCGTGTCGTTATCCGAAACGGTGCTCCGACAATATACTGCTGGGATTAAGGTGAAAAAAACCCTCATGACTGAAACATTATCGGGGGAGGAGGGGAGTGTGTGCGAGAGAGATCCATAAGCGTAAATCCTTCAGGATGGGACAAAGAGGGTGAAGAGAATATTTAGTTATAATAATAATAATAATAATAATAATAATAATAATAATATAGCACAGAGCTGCTGAGTTCTGGACTCTGATTGGTCAGAAGATGTTGATTCATTTTCTACAACAGCAGCACAAGGTAATATTAAATCGCTTGTTCTAGTACGTTATCGTTTCCATAGTAACAGCCCGTTCACAGGGACTGCGGATGATGCGGATAAACGGATTTAAAAGGTGTGTGATGGTTAAAGTGGTGAAGTTTTCTATAAGGAGAAATGTGTTTATGTAATGCGTATGAATAAATACTTTATGTACCGATGTTATGTTAATGAGGTCCTTTAATCAGCTGTTATAACGCAGTAAAAAGCATCAGATTGTGTCTGGTGAATATTATATCATCCCTTAACTATGCTAAAATTCACATTCAGCTCATTTCTCTCATCCCTCATAATTTTCCTATAACGCTCCAGCTCAATAAAGATTCGGTGGCCGGCTGTAAAGGCCGTAATGGTTTGGGTGAGCGTTCCAGCTTTAACGATCTATTGATCACGTTTATGGATCACGACACAGTGGCCAATGGCAGTCCCCTTTGTGTTGTTAAAAAGAAAGGAAACGAGTGGCCCTGGCTAAATACCTACCCATCTGCATGAAATATGCATTTACATCTGTGTGTGTGTGTGTGTGTGCAGCTGACCCATGCTTTTTGTTAAGCACGCACACACACACATACATTTTGTTTAATCCCAAGGGACTGACTGAGGGTTTGAACAAAGCTGCCATATGCAAGGTCCGAATGTCGGCGTGTCGCCAAGACGTTTTATTTTAAAACATTATCTGATACTGAACCTGATGGGTTTGTTTTCCTTTCCAGAGCTGAGAAAAGGCTCAACAATGACACTATCACATCTCGATACAGGACGTTTCTACACATACAGCTTACAGACATCATATAGGCTCAAACATTAGTGATGCGACTATAAACGAACCAAATATTTAAATGAGAAAAATAATTATCATAATGATTAAGTTCTGAATATAAATCATTGTTGATGGAGGTGTGGTGGAGCGCCAGTTTGTGAATGGAGGGCGGAGTCGGCAGAGAAGGAGTGGAATGAGCGCCGTCACTAGTTCATGATTAATAGCGCTTTATTTATTCTGAGCCTCAAACTGAGATTTTAAATGCCCAATAAGAGAGAGGTGGTGGTGTGGAGCGGAGAGCAAGACAGCCAGACAACATCCTGCTGAGCTGGGTGTGTGTGTGTGTGTGTGTGTGCGCACAAGAGTGTGTGTGTGTTCCAGTGGTTTCAAATTAGAATGAATTTTTGTTAATTTGCTGAAAAGTTCCCTCAAAACCATTAAGCTGATAAAAATAATTTGAATACAAAATAAAAATAAGCTGCATAAAACTTTTATGTTGTTATAAAATGGTAATAAATAAGAAAATGAACAGTTAAAATGTGGGAAAATATTAAAAAACCTCACAGTTATGAACTCAGAACGTTAGAAAGACAGTAGAGATAATTATGTCCAAAATGATAGTGACTATTAATTTATTATATTTATCTTAAAATAAGTAAAATAATTTAATCATGACATCGATATTATCATCACCCAGCCCTAAAACACAATCTAATATATACAAGTGTACAAACTCTTTGTTTATTTTTTTTTTTATGTATGAGTATTGTCATATATAATGATCAACACAAAAAAAAGATACTATTCACCTCCCCCCCCCTCTCTCTCTCTCTCTCTCTCTCTCTCTCTATATATATATATATATATATATCATTATTGATCTGTATTAATTTCTTCTTAACAGTCCTAAATAGCATACTTAAGACTTCTAAATCCCTGAGTGATAGCAGCTAAAGGTCCGATCTTACACAAACCCACACCACTTAGACTATGTCAAAATTGGAAATGTCAATATCAGAAATCGTGTTTTCAAATGTATTCAGTGATGCAGAGAGGAAATTTGAGCAAAGGTAATTATGAGGAATAAATCAGTACATTTACACAAGGATAATTTGAAAATAATCCCGTTTTGGCATCGATATAATCGATACACACTTCAAAAAACGTGGTAACGGGAGGATGTGAATACACATGGATCAATCAATAATCAGATTTCCCTTTAAATGAACTCGAGTGAAGGAGTATGTGGTGCAAAATCCAAATTTACTGTATTATTATTTTTCTTCTTCTTATTTTTTTTTTTAAATCATTTCTTAAACAGTTCTCTTGTGTCCTCTAACTGGTTACAGTACTTTTGTGCATTTGTAAAAATATATATATTTATAATATATATATATATATATATATATATATATATATATATATATATATATATATATATATATATATATATATATATATATATATACATGTGGTTAAAAATTTGATTATTTGTTTCAAATCTGCTTTAATTCAGCATAAGATAATACATATAGAGTGCCATTTACATGACATGACATTAAATACTCCAGTAGCTGAATTAATCAGATTATTAGGGCACATAAAGGTAAACAGCTTCGGGTTTTTTCATTCAAACTGAAATAAAAACTGTATTCCTAACATTTTAAAATCTATAGACTATAGATCAGCACTTTAACATGCCAGGATCAACATAAAAAAAGCAGGTCATGAGATGTAGGGTTATACCTGTGCAGGTGTGTCTGTCTCATTAATGGGCTGCCCATCAAACCGGAACCGGATTTGCCTCATCGTCAGACCCTAAAAAACCGAAATGAGATAGAAAAGAAACAAACAAACAAACAAACAAACAACAAAACATCAGTTCAGCACTTTACAACACACACACACTCCCAAGGGAGGTCAGCACTCCCCCGCTGCTGATTAGCTCTAAATCTGAGGAATCAATATTACATTTATTCTGCGCATTTCCAGATGATGCACTAAAGACCTTTTCAATCTGAACACATCATTCTGACCCACTTTACTGCAGTCCTGTTAGCGTTATCATCACACAACACCACAATACTCAAAGATACACTATATTGCCAAAAGTTTTGGGATGTCTGCCTTTACATGCACATGAATATAATATGGAGTTATCCTGCCCCTTTGCAGCGTTGCAGCAACTCTTCTGGGAAGGCTTTCTACAAGGTTTAGGAGTGTGTTTATGGGAATTTTTGACCGTTCCTCTAGAAGCGCATTTGTGAGGTCAGGCACTGATGTTGGACGAGAAGGTCTGGCTCACGGTCTCCGATCTAATTCATCCCAAAGGTGTTCTATGGGGTTGAGGTCAGGACTCAACAGGCCAGTGAAGGTCAGGACTCAACAGGCCAGTGAAAGTTCCTCCACACCAAACTCACTCATCCTTGTCTTTATGGACCTTGCTTTGGTCACTGGTGTGCGGTCATGTTGGTACAGGAAGGGGTCATCCCCAAACTGTTCCCACAGAGTTGAAATTGAAATTATCCAAAATATCTTGGTATGCTTTGACTGAATGCTCCCCAAGATAGTCATACAGTGTGAACTCGGCATTAGCTAGCTGAACTGTAAGCCTGAGGATGTGTAGTTTCTGGTTTCCTAGTAACAGCGTTCTCACATCATCTCGGCCCAAATCTTCCTTTTTTTGAAAAACTGTAAGATCCTCAGAAAATCCGAGTTTTCCTGATTTCCCACGGATGTAAAATCGCCAAAAATCCTGGACGAAATGTTCAGGATTGTTTGTGTAAAGGAGGAATGCGATCCATTTTTATTAAATTACACACATACACATTTGTTTTTGTTCCACATCCTACAGCTTGGGTCAGTTTCTCTCCAGCTGGACTATAAACATGCAGAGTCATCTTTCTAACGTCGTGTCCGTCCTCACAAAGCCGCAATTCTTTTATAAGATTAGGAGCTGCAAGCTGGCCAAAAAACAAAACAAAACAAAAAAAAACCCATAGAGTATCCTCTAACACAAGCATGCTCTTGTCGACTTTCCCTGGATTTAATCGTCACCATCATCAATCGGACGCTCAGTGTGAAAACAGTGACGCATGTTACAACATTGTTTATGGGTTCATTTACTCAGAGAGCTCACTCCAGCTTTCAGACGGGTGTCTGGTTCCCCTCAGCGCTCCTCAGATTTATGGGATGTTCTTGAAATCGGTAAAAGTCACAGGCTGGAAAGACTTCAAAAAGATTGTTTGGCCACTGTGGAGATTTGACACTGCAGTTTCTTTCATGTGTGTCTGTAAGAGTTGGAGCATCCTATAATACACTACTTTTCTCCTTCCATTTAAAAAACACACAACTATGCTGACCATGACGACGGCATATCTGATTGATTTTATGACAAGTCTACAAAATATGTTTTTTTAATACTGAAAAATACTATTCTAGAAGTTTTTTTAGTACAAAAGTTTAACGTAAGCTGCTTTCAATTTCAGTATTTTATTTAATTTATTTATTTTTTATTTTTTTTGTTATAAACAGATGCATATTATAAACAGTGCTATATTCAACATATCTCCATAAAGATTATAGTGACATTTTTTAAATCCTGCTATTGATATACACAGGCATAACATTATGGCCTAATATTGTGTTGGTCCCCTTTTGATGTGAAAACAGACCTGACCCGTCCTGCACTGTGTATTCTGACCCCTTTCTATCAGAACCAGCATTAACTTCTTCAGCAATTTGAGCGACAGTAGCTCGTCTGTTGCGCCAGCCTTCGCTCCCCACGTGCATCAATGAGCCTTGACCGTCCATGACCCTGTCTCTGGTTCACCACTGTTCCTTCCTTGGACCACTTTTGATAGACACTGACCACTGCAGACTGGGAACACCCCACAAGAGCTGCAGTTTTGGAGATGCTCTGATCCAGTGGTCTAGCCATCACAATTTGGCCCTTCATCAAACTCGCTCAAATCCTTACACTTGTCCATTTTTCCTGCTTCTAACACATAAATGTTGACTTGCTGCCTAATATATCCCACCCACTAACAGGTGCCATGATGAGGAGATACTCAGTCTTATTCACTTCACCTCTCACTGCTCACAATGTTATGTCTGATCAGTGTATTTTAGAACCCAGCTCTAGCGCTTTTCGACATTAACATTAGATACATTATGACTATCAGTATAAACTATTTTATCTATTTTATAAATTTCGATTGATATGTGTTGTTTGTTATGTGATGAGAGTTCAGAATAGTCACAGCTCAATCACAGACATGACCAGGATGAAATAATAATCGCGATGTCATTCCTTCCTCGTAGGAATGGCCGGGGTTAAATCATCAGCACCAGAGCCTCAGTTACTAGCTGATGCACCTCTAAATAAAAAGCAATACATGACGTTAGGTAATTAGTTCCCTTAAACTGAATGCTGATGCATTTATTCTGTATGTTTAAAACAGAAAGTGATGAGTGTGTGCGAGTGTGTGTGAGACTCACCTGTCTCTCGCAGTAAGCCTTCATGAGTTTGCTGAGCGGCGTGTGCCTCTTAATCTTAAACTGCACCACTGAGCCGTCCTGTCCCGCCACCTTCAGGTTGATGTGGTCATTGTTTTCGGTTTTCACTCCCTCCTGTACACACACACACACCAGAAACTCATGAGAATCTGATCAGTGTGTCTTGATCGCAGTTCATACAGACAGTCTTTAATTCCAGATTCCCACCCACTTTCAGAAGATGCTGCTCTATGATTCCATTCACATTGCATGCTTATTTTTTTAAATAAAGATTAAAACAAGACTCTTCCATCCAACTGACCATATCTCACTGCTTCAAGTTCAAATGTTTCTTCCCTTTGAGCAAACAGCCAATCACACTGCAGCCATCAAGTTACTGAAGGAATCCAGGGGCTGAGACTCGAAACCGACATGTCCGATTTCACAGATTAGACTTCACAACAAACTGACCTCGTGTTGTGTCTGAAATGTTGTGTACACTTTTCTAAGTGCAAGCTTCAGAATCCACGCTTCTGTGTGTGCTCAGATACACACACCCCAGTTTCAGACGGGTGTACACACTACTGCACATCTTTCATCATGTAATGAATCTCATATGGTTATGGGAAAGATCTGTGGATCGGCAACGACTGTGTCAGACTGATTCCCTTGTCCTGTAAAAGTGGGCATGGCTTGGTCATGCGGTCCCCAACCACCTTGCCATGGTTGATTTGGTACAGGGCCGCAAATTATATCCGTTTTATTTTCACTTCCAACTGCGCCACAATCCCGCATTTGACTCAGTCGCAGGTTTTTCCATAAGTCCGTAAGCTAATCCACGCTAAAGTGACCCAAAACCAAATCATGTTAGAACTTTTTGTTGTGGGATCGCTGTTGTGTTTACAGTGAAAACCCCAAGGAAATCTTAGGTTTCAGTAACTCAAACACTTTTAAAAACTTGAAATCAATTTATTATACCGTTTAACTTCCTCTGTGACTTTACACTGTAATCATTTCCAAACCCACTGTCCCGTGTCACCCAGAAGACGACGGTATTCCTGTTTTGAGTCTGGTTCCTCTCACGGTTTCTTCCTCATTTTGTCATGAGTTTTCCCTCACAGCACTCACCTTTGGCTTTAGACGGATCTAAATCTACACCTGGATTTCTGTGAAGCTCCTTTGTGACAATGTTTGTCGTTGAAATCACTATACAAATAAACTCAACCTGAATTGCCCTCTTCATTTATTATGTATTTGCACACTGCTGTTATGCATTATGATCTGAGAAAAAAAAACAAAAACCCTGTAATGTACATGATATGGCCAAAAGTATGTTCACCCCCCACAGGTATGTGGTTCAGTTTACCTTCAATGAGGCCCAAACCTGTTCCGTGTAATTCACATTTACAGCATTTGGCAGACAACCCTTATCCAGAGTGACACCTTAACCAATAAGCTACCACATGTGATGGTCAGGGGTGTACAAACTTTTGCACACTGAATATTATTAAGTGCTCTGGAGAAAAGAAGACTGGTTACAGCTCACTGGCTTTTTAATACACAAAAAGGGTCTAATTTTGATGATAAAAGCTGCAACATCTCCTAGTACTAAATTTTTTTTTTAAACAAATCTGACTACATTCGTTCATGATAAATCATCTACAATACATTAGCTAGCAAACCAACATATAACTTATGCTAATGATGCTAAAACAGTCAAAGTGTCAACAAAAAAGCGCCCAGTTTTCCGTTAACAGCTGTAAAGGCGTCACTGCGGCCATTTCATTAACAACCAGGACTAATGAACGATGTCTGAACCTGAATATAATTAAATAAATCGCTCCTACAAATCCCCAATCGTTCCAAAAGGTGTAAGAAATCTGGAGAAGCTAATTGTGCTAGCTGTGTAATTATGGCGGCTACTCGCCTAGCCAAAGCGCGTGCACAACTCTTCCGGTGTTCCTGAAGCAGCAGTTACAGTATTTATCCACTAAGCGGAATATTCTCTATTCTGTAACAGCGTATCTATTCGGTTCCGAGATTTATTATTTATTCTTCCATTTTCTTACATTAAAAACGATCCGTACGCCGACATTAGATTTTTTTTATTATTATTTATTAATAACACTCACCTTGGGTTTCTCGTCTGCCATGGTTATTGTATTTGCGCTGCCCTTACGCCGCCACACAAAAGACTCCGCGGGGACGCGCACGTCCGCGCCCCCGCCTTGAAAAACCGGCCACGACGTGCGCGGCCACGACTCCGGCGCTCGTGCTCAGCGGACGGCGCTGATTGGCCGGGAGCCGCGGGCGCGCAGGACGCACGGCGTCGGGCCGGCTGACGTCGCGCGCGGACCCGTGCGGGCGCTCTCGTCGGCGCTGTGCTTGTGAGCGGGCACGCGCACGCCTGAAATCAAACGTCTTTTCTTTCACAAACTCCGTGTTGAATAACTGAACGCCCCGAAAAAGCCGATAGGATTGTATAATGTTTTTACACTTAAATATCTAAGAATTCAGTGAAAAAGAGGGACATTTTCAGCGGTAACCATGACAACTGAGACTGGGTCCGTCCGTCACAATGCCGTGATTCCAGTGATGGACGGACGCCATCTTTGTTCAGGGAGCACAATACAGATCTCCGAATTCCACTTTAAACATGGTTCATATAAATAACCGTTTGGCTTTAAATCAACATTAATATCATGCCTGAAGTTTAGACCCGTTTCATTTTGAGCTTAAAATTATATTTGTGTTTACAAACACGCAGAAGAAACACAAATATCTGTACTGGAGCAATCATGAATATAGCTTGATACCCAAAAGGCACGATTATGATTTTTAGACTAAAAGATCACGAAAGAGACGAAAACTAATCCTGAAATTAAAACCCCAATCTCTCATTTCTCTCATTTAGCACATATATTTATAGATATATATTTTTAAACTCAGGCGTTCTGACAAGCCCGTCTTCCCTGCGTCACTTCCTGGGTCTTACCCAGCGAGCAGTCTAAGCGAGGCGCTAAAATCCTAAAGCTTGTAGTGTGTGAAGTTAGCTAGCTAATGCAATTCGGAACATTTAATCCGTTCACACCTTATCCGGATTTATTGGGAATTTAGGTTATTTTTCCTAAATGGAGGAACTAGACGTGGAGCCGACAATCACGGTAAACTGAGATAAAAAAAAAACAATCCGGTCCATGATCTGGACTGCATTCTTACTGTATAATAATAATAATAATAATAATAATAATAATAATAATAATAATAATACTAGATAAGATAGAACATGTCTCTAATTTTGGAAAACTGTTTCCAAAGGAAGAACCACAAATGGGTGTGATGGTCAGGGGTGCACAAACCTTTGGTCATATATATATATATATATATATATATATATATATATATATATATATATATATAAAACAATTGTATATAACATATGTATATACATATAACATATATATATAACATATATGTAATATATGTATATTGTATTATTAATTCGGATTATTTATTATATGATCATTGATATAGAATTGAAACTGAATTAAATGAAGTAGCATAAAATACAGCATGTAAACGACTAGTGAATTTACTTACAGTAATGTGTGTGTGTGTAGCGGATCCCAGGTGCCGGCCTTAATCAGAAGCACCTAGGCTTTGAGTGGGGTCCAGGAGACCTGCTGGTGTATGAGACCAACCTTAAATTACAAGGTAACAAACGCTGGAGAAGAGTGTGTGAGAGAGACGTGGTATATTTGTGTATCACTGACCCATAACTGTCTCTCCTTACACAAACAGGTCCTGGCTCTGGATGTCCCTTCATCCATGTGGTGCGCAGAGACGAGGACATCTACTCGCCCATCCTGCGCAAGCTCTTCAACGAGTCCCATCACATCTTCGTTGGGCTGCAGAACATTAAAGACGACGTTCCGAGCAAGAACAAGAAGCCGCAGTAAGAACAATGGATTTGTGTTTATTACACATGTATTACAAGTGGGTACAGCATGAGGAAATATAACCTTCTGTCGGACCTGCGTGAAACACCATGCCATACGACAGCACCGAGTCGTGAATCTCTCACCTCTGACTCTCAGGTCTAACTGGATATGTGCTGAATATTTCTCAGTGATTAAAATCTTTGCTTAAGGTGTATTCTGTATTTTAGTAAAATATAATCATGTTTTGGCAGAACAAATGGTTGGCATTTTAAGTTCAGAGGCAAAGCTGACATCTTCAAGACAGAGGAGATCGTCAGTATGCGTTTCTAGTCTGATTAACAAGCAAGAGTAAAGAAACGACTGGTGAGGGAAGGACTGTTGCTGTAATGTGAGTGAGATCAGGAACTAAAAGGTTTCATGGTCTAAGAGGAATGAGAAACCCTTGTGGATATGATGCTGTAGGGAAATAATCAGGTTACAATAAGACCTGTGAGGAACTGTACAACTACCAGTGTTTCATTTATAACTGCATGTACAAACACACACACACACGCTTTCAGTGCTCTTGTGTGTTTCTTCACACCATCTCTCTCTCTCTCTCTCTCTCTCTCTCTCTCTCTCTCTCTCTCTCTCTCTCTCTCTCTCTGTGTCTCTGAAGGTTTGTGAGCATCAGTAAGAACTACAGGTCTGTAATACGAGCCTGTATGGAGGAACTGCAGCAGGTCGCAGGTGTGTGTGTTACGCAATGCAAACAAAACTGTACCCTTGACTGATTTTTTTTGTTGTTGTTGAACAATTATAACAGTTTCTCTCCATCATTTCTCTCTCTCTCTCTCTCTCTCTCTCTCTCTCTCTCTCTCGGTCTGTCTCTCAGTATCCAGTAAAGTCCCACAATACAGTAACCAGGTACTGATTCACACATGTAACTTTAATATAACATTAATATAAAATCCTGCCTCAAAATAATGACATTAAAATACAGCTAGTAAAAATTATTATGACTAAATAGAATCCTCTTTTTAAAAATGGAGGTAAATAAAAGCTGAACTCAATTAAGAAAAGCAAAACATACTGTAATGATCACTACAATATCTTTTCCTAAATGTTAAAGTAAAATAAATCCCCTAAAAAGTACTGTGTGTGTGTGTTCAGGTGTCCATTCTCTTAGCGATTGAGCTCATCTGGAATCTGTGTGAGGTTCTTTTCATCGACGCAGCACCAGGTAGAGTCGCCTTAAATTATTCATATTACACACGTTATACACACATTTTATATACACAATATACACACACTGTATACACACTGTACACACTATACATGCACCGCACACTACACAGACTTTATACACACTTTGTTCACACACTCTATATACACTCTATACACACTTTGTACACAACCTGTAGATACACACACTACATACACTCTACCCACTTTATACACACTCTCACTACACACACTATACCCACTTTATACACACACTCTATACACACTTTATATACACACACTCTGTGCACACACTACGCACACTTCACGCTATACACTTTTTATACACAATCTTTACACACATAATAAAAAAAAAATCAGTTAGCAAACTCCTGTATACACAGTCTGTGTCATGACTATTCTGGGAAACATCTCTCACATTTATAAATGTTTATTGTTCTAGAAGATCTCAGATCAGCACATACAAATTATTAGTAGTTGTAGTTCTGAATGCTCCTGGAAGTGTTTAATTTAAAGGCTGTATTGTGTTTAGCCGGCTCTCTGCTGCTGCACCTGCTGGACTGGGTGCGTTTACACAAAGCTGACGTGGATGAGAAAGCCAGGAATGTCCTTCAGAGTGAAAGCCCCACACGCCATCACGCTTACTGGGATGTGGTACTGAAGCCCTCATCCTCCATCATCCTGTTTAACAAAAAACTACAGTACACTCTGATACACAGTGTTAACACCCTCTCTCTCTCTGTCCTCTCTCTCTATATATATGTCTCTCTCTCTCTCTCTCTCTCTCTCTCTCTCTCTTTTTGTCTCTCTCTTTCCTCTCTTTCTGTCTGTTTCTCCCTCTCTTTCTCTCTCTCTCTCTCCTCTCTCTCTCTCTCTCTCTATCTGTAGGTGATGAGTTTTGTCCTGCAGGGTCGTATGGACGAGGCTCGACAGGTTCTGCAGAAACGGGCATCTCTACAAGCGGAGTCCAGAGCCACGTATCAGCTGATGGACAACCTGCTACACAAAATGCCTGTGTTTAATGTGAGGACCGTTCGTATATTATTCCATTTAATTTACATTACACCAACTTTCCTTCCAAACGAACCACAATCCACTCTTAGCAGTCAGGATATTCTCACAATGAACCTGAAAACAGCAGCATGTGCACCAGGCAGTGATGTGTAAAGCTGATCCTGCTGCTAAGTTTGAAGCAATGCTAACTGTTTTAATTATGATCTCCTCATGAACTCTTAGCTAAATAGTTACAGTGGATAAACCGGTACAGAAAATATCTGGATTTGGTTCAAAAAGACATTAAATGCAGCGTTCCAGCTTTTACCGTGTGTGTGTGTGTGTAGCCCAGTGGCACTCAGACCCTCACAGAGTTTGATGTGAAGTGGAGGCACTGGCACGAGGAGTGTGACCGCTGTCTTCAAGACAACTCCTTTGCTAGCAACAATCACCTGGAGACCATCTGCAAGGTGAGGCCTTGTCTTTCCATAATAATAATAATAATAATAATAATGTCAGTTTCTACATGTCTGGTCTTACCGTCTGTCTCACTGCTTAATCTCATGACATGACTATTCATACAAGATGCATGTCAGGTTTCAGAGGGATGCAGGAAGTGCAGGATAAAAATGGTCCCAAACCACATAACATGAATTAAACAAAACACAAATACCTGAAGGCATCACTGCAAAACAAAGACTCTAAAGAACCTAGAAAAACCTAATAAAAAACCAAGAAACCAAACGCAGCAACAAACAATGACATGACAACGACAGAGACGAGAGGGTAGGTATAAATAAGGCAAGACATTCAGAGCAAATTGGAAACAGGCGACAGGACACCTGACATAACCACATGACATTCAACAATGTATAGCAATATACCTACCAGCACCCCCTCTGGTGGTCTGTCAGGGAATTGTCCCAGTAGTTTCTGACAACGCATAATATTTTTTATTAATTTATATTTACAGATACTAGTTCCTGTTCTTACTTATATCATAAACAGCTATCAACACTTGTTCCCTTTCTTCCCTTTTCCTCTCTTTGTTCTTTCTGTTGATGGTAATAAGAAAGCATTTGTTTACAGTTACAGCTTTACCCCAGACAAGTCCTGACATTTTAACACTGTAATACTGTAGACTTTAATTTTTTTTTTTTATTTTAACAATGACAGTTTTTTTTGTCCTCATGTGTTCTATGTATTGTGTGTGTTCAGGTTCTGGTGGGTGACGAGGACTCTCTGCTGGAGCAGAAAGAGTTGCTGGGAACCTGGTACCATTTACTGATCAGCCGTCTGCTGTTCTCTCATCCTACTGTTAAACCCGCTGAGCTGCACTACTATGCTCAGGTACACACACACACACACACACACGAATAAGCCAAGAATAAGCCTTTAGAACTGAGAGCAAGAATCCTTTATTATCGCCACATATACATTACAGCACAGTGGAATTCTTTTCTTTGCGTATCCCAGCTGAAGAAGTTGGGGTCAGAGCACAAGGTCAGCTTGAGCAGGGAGGGTTAAGGGCAATCCTCCATCAACAACCCAGAGCCTTAACCAATTGAACCACCACTGCCCATATAGATTAGTATGGATCACAAAAATGATAAGATGAACAAACACCAGCAATTTCTTTCCAGTTTTCTGTTTTTCATAACTGTGTTACATGTTGTTTTTTCTTGTGCCTGTGTGTGTGTTTAGTCGAGTATGGACATGTTCCTGGATTCCCACAGCGCTCCAGAGCCTCTGGACAGCATCTTACTTGCTGCGTTTGAGTTCGACCTTCACCAAGTTATTAAAGACTGCAGGTGAGAGTAAACCCCTGACAGCTCCCTGCTCCTTTGCCACAACACATCACTGCAGCCATATGGGAATGTGGAAACTAATACATATTTGTAAAGTTTGTAAAGCCGTGTCATTCATGTGTGTGTTTATTGATCTGCAGCATTGCCCTAAACAATTGGTGGTTTGTGGCTCACCTGACTGACCTGCTGGATCACTGCAAACTCCTGCAATCTCACAACCTCCAGTAAGAGCTCTGTACACACACACACACACACACACACACACACACACACATATATAAACACACTGTACAGGGGCAGTGGATTACTGATGGTGCAACGGGGTCCGGAGGCATAAGGACCGTGAGTTTGCAGCACAGGAATGGAGTGACGTCTTTGGAGCTGTTATCATTGTGAGAGAGTGAGAGAGATAGATAGAGAGAGAGAAATGGAACAGACATGCTCTGTAGACTCACCTTCCTGCATCTGCTGCAACCTTTTATATTCTCCTGGATTCTCCTGAAGGCCGAGGAGCTGATGCTGTTATCACAGGTTGCCATCCCACCTTGCAGCCATGTGTTCTCTTGCACAGCAAATGCTGTTGACCGTTGCATGTTTTAGGTGCCATATTGTCATATCAAATAATAGGAATCATTTTGATTATTTAATTATTACACCCATTTATTTATATGACTGATTTGTGTGTGTGTCTAGTTTCGGCTCTAACCTGCGGGAGTTCCTGGTGCTGGAGTACGCCTCTGGACTCTTCTCTCATCACAGGTGAGACGTCCATGTTCACGTTACGCGGTAGACACTATGCTTTACAGCGATCTGCGTTATACTTACAGCGTGCACAGATTAGCTGATTCCAGAACTGAGCAAATTGTGGATTAGAAAAGTCTTCTGATTCTCAAATAATGTATTATAGGGAACATTATCTACCGTCATGTAGTCCCCTATGTAATGAGCATCTGTAGCACAGTGGAAATGTCTTGGGATTCATCCATTTCTCTCACTTTCCATAAGTAAATAAATACAATGCATCATAATTATTTGTAGCTTGTATTGATCTAATGTTCCCTCTCTGTGAGCGTCCCATTGAGACTTATTAATATTCATACACATTAGATGTTGAAAGTTTTAAGAATTGATGGTTTTAGTGAAATTTGATTGTCCTAATGTTTATCTGTGTGTGTTACAGTACTTTGTTAAATATGTATCCTATTTACAACTGCCGTGTGACGTGTACACTTGGCTCTGTGTGTGTGTGTATGTGTGCAAGTCTGTGGCAGCTGGCGGTGGATTATTTCGATCACTGCCCTGAGTTCGGCCGTGTGTATCTGGAGCTGCAGATTGAGAGAGTGCCACTGGAGACGGAGCGCAAAGCGCTGAAGGTGCTCAGGATTTGTGAAAAGAGACAGATGAATGAACAAGGTGTATACACACACACACACACACACACACAAAAGAAAAACACTAGTGTGGTTATCTAAATTTACATTTTATGGTGAGGTGAGGTATTGTTACAGCTATAATCTATAATTGTCTGTTAGTATCTTGGGATTATGGGATTATAAACCTGTGTGTGTGTGTTTGTGTGTTGCAGTGCGCAGTATCTGTAAGATCATGGCCAAAAGGGCTCTCAGTAATAACAGACTGGGTTCTGCTCTGTCCTGGAGTATAAGAGCCAAAGACGCCGCCTTCGCCACGCTCATCTCTGAGAGGTATGTGTGTGCATGCATGTGTGTGGATTTGTGTGCAAATGAATGTGTGTGTGTGTGAACTACTTTGTATTTATTTACAAATATAGGTTTAATGTAGTATTCTTGCCCTAAAATTTGTTTATTGCGATATCTGTATTTTTCCTAATTGTAACAGAAAACTGAATTTTTTTCTATTATATTCCTCAACATTCTACACTATATTGCCAAAAGTTTTGGGACACCCCTCCAAATCATTGAATTCAGGGGTTGGGCTCAATTTGATGCTACCAACTTTGTGGGAACAGTTTGGGGATGACCCCTTCCTGTTCCAACATGACTGCACACCAGTGACCAAAGCAAGGTCCATAAAGACATGGATGAGTGAGTTTGGTGTGGAGGAACTTGACTGACCTGCACAGAGTCCTGACCTCAACCCCATAGAACACCTTTGGGATGAATTAGAGTGGAGACTGTGAGTCAAACCTTCTCGTCATCACAACATCAGTGCCTGACCTCACAAATGCACTTCTAGAGGAATGGTCAAAAATTCCCATAAACACACTCCTAAACCTTATGGAAAGAGTTGAAGCTGCAAAGGGCGGGACAACTCCGTATTACATTCATGTGCATGGAAAGACAGACGTCCCAAAACTATTGGCAATATAGTGTATTAATGATTTGTTCTTTTTATTTGTATTTAATGTTTATGATCTGCTGTATGCCTTGTTCAGGTTTCTGCAGGATTACTGCACACGCGGCTCCTTCTCTGATCTGGATCTGATCAATAATCTCGGACCGGCCATGCTCCTGAGTGACAGACTCACGTTCCTCGGTACCTGCTGTGTGTGCACGTGTGTGTGTATGTGTGTGTGTGTATGTGTGTGTGTGGAACACATGTTCCTCAGATCTCTCACTGGATCCACACCTGGATCTCACTTTTTTTAAATTCTTGTAATATAAATCTTACATTAATATTAATTATTAACGATGTAACCATGACAGATTGTCCCTGTAGGATTTCTTAACACATTATACAGATATTTAATAACACTACTTTCTATGGTTTTAAATGTAGTTATGTTTCATCGTTACCTGAAATAAGGAAAAAAAACAATAAGGTCCTGTTTTATATTTAAAGGAGAAACAAAATGAGAAGTGTGGGGTGATATCTGCTGCCTTCTGATTGGCTGAACACAATGTAGATGTGCTCATTTGCAGAAAGATGCACTCATTTGCATAAATTTAATTAACTTCAATGTATATGGATTTTACAACATTAGTCCAGAAGTCCATGAAAGGTCCTCAGATACAATTTAACACGTGTGTGTGTGTGTGTGTGTGTGTGTGTTTAGGGAAGTATTGTGAGTTCCACCGGCTGTACGGAGAGAACAAGTTTACTGAGGCGGCGAAGCTTCTGCTCTCACTCATGACAGCAAAGATCGCTCCTCGCAGCTTCTGGATGACTCTGCTCATAGACGCCCTGCCCTTACTGGAGCAAAAAGAGGTACACTCAGACTGTGTGTGTTCACACTTTATTTAAAGGGTGAGTTTAGATGGAATGGAAAGGTTTGGATGGAATTCTTTAGTAATGTCTGGCCTGTGTGTGTGTGTGTGTAGGTGATCTTTTCAGTGGATCAGACCCATGAACTCATGTTCTGTCTAGAAGAGCTGACCTCTGACAACGAGCTCAAACCAGAGGGTCTAGCACAGGTACAATACAAACACACACACACATAGAGACAATCTTATTACTAGTGAATGTAAATGATATGACAATAATCTCCCCTCAAACTCTTCTGTCCAGAAGTCATCAGAAAACTTGATTACAGCTTTATCTCTGACTGTTACTGACACTGGAGACTCCTTCCATACATTTTACACAAATGTCTCCTTATGAGAACCTTCACCACATTAACAAAAGCTTTATTAAATCCGTTTATGTGGAGCGGCTGCTGTACAAGTCCCCGTGTGAGCCGTTACTATAGAAACGATAAGGTCTTAGACAGAGGGCATTAATATAAACCTGCACTACAGTCAGAGCTGCTGTTCTAGAGAAGAATAATCAATGCCTTCATACCAATCAGAATCCAGAATTTTAATAATAAAAAAAATTTTAATAATAAAAAAATGTGGTGTACAGTATATGAAATGGTGTGTGTGTGTGTTTCAGGATGATGATGTTGAATGCACAAAACTGGAGTTGCTGCGATTAGCTCTGGCACGTAACCTGGCGATGGCCATCGTGAAGGAGGGAACAGTCGAGGCCTAAACACGCGCGCGCACACACACACACACACACACACACACTCTCACTCTCTCTCTCTCTCTCTCTCTCTCTCTCTCTCTCTCTCTCTCTCTCTCTGCAGTTACATTAATTCACACAAAGCCCTCAAGTTCTCTTACTTTAATGTATATAAAACTGAATGAATAGAATGTTTTGGCATTTGATTAAAAAAAAAAACGTTTTGGTGGGGTTTTGCAAAAAATGTTGTTTCTCCAGAACTGTGTGTGTGTGTGTGACAAAACCAGTACACTTTAAATAATGCCCAAGTAAGCCCTTATATATTTTGACACATTTATTTTTTAATAACTGTAAGAAATTTTTTGCATGTTCAATACGTAAATACACAACTAACTTTATACAACAATAATTATTCCATTTAATCTATATATTTATTTCTTCAGAAAGTGGTCCAAGGAAGGACAACTGGTGAACTAGCAACAGTGTCACTAGTGCTCAAAGGTCCTTGTATGTGTGGAGTGAAGGCTAGACATCTGGTTTGATCCCACAGAAAATCTTCTGCAGCACAAACTGCTCAAAAGGTGAATGGTGGCTCTGATAGAAAGAAGTCAGATCACACAGAGCATCACAGCTTGCTGCATATGGAGCTGAGTAGCTGCAGAGTGCTAGTGTAAGTACTTCAGGTGCCAGAATAGAGTCCAGAAACCTGATAGATGGTGGGATCAGTCAGGCAGTGTTAAGGGATGGGAGGCAGTGCTTTATTTCCTTATTCTGTGTAAACTCTAGAGACAGTTGTGTGTGAAAATCCCTGAGTATTCCCAAGGTCTAAAATACTCAAACCAGCCAATCTAACACCAACAACCAGGCCACGGTTAAACTTAAACTAGATCTTCTTAGAATGCTTAGAATGTCACATAAATAAAACAAAGATGAAAATTGAAGCAAGCTGCAGAGGATATGCACGATTGTAGACTCAGCAGAACAGCTTATGACATCTTCCAATGAAATCACAATTAGGTTTTTGGCAACAATGACAAACTTGCAGGCTTCACTGGTCAGGTAGTGCGGACTAGTTGTGGTTGCTGGTCCCTTGTGCCTTTATTAATGCTAACAGGTACAGTTTTGTTCAGTTGTCCAGTGTTTTGGGGTGGGGAGAGATTTGGCAACCCTGTTCATAGCCACAGACTTGTTGCAAAAACACTCAGTTGTAGTTCTCAACATAAAGAACTGCATTTAAACTATGCAACTTGTACACTGAGCTCTCAAACATGGACACTGTATACATTTCTTAAACAAGCATTGAAAGACATATCCAGTGGTCGTGGAAAACCACCTTTCTGTTTTTCAGAAGGGTCAAATTATTACCACATCAAGCAATGAAACTCTATTAAAACCTGAAAGGATAAGGGTGAACCATCATTTTCGATTTTGAAATGTGGTCAGAAAAAAATCTTTGTGATTGGATTACTTAAACATTTGGTGAAATCAAATCATAGCACAAACATTTGAACACACTGGTGTGTTTAATAGTGAAAGTAATAGCACTTCCACATGCACAATGTAAAAACAACTCAAAGGATTGTGACTAAACAGCTGTGTAGCCTTAAGAATTTCTCTTATCACTGAGGCTGAGGGTCATGTGGTCTGATGAGTCCAGGTTTATCCCGTTACAGAGGGAAGGGTGCATCAGGGTAAAAAGAGAGGTGGATGAAGTGATGCACCCATCATGCCTTGTGCCTACTGTACAAGAATGTGGGGGCAGTGTGATGATCTGGAGCTGCTTCAGTTGCTCAGGTTCAGCAACACTATGTGCCCAAAAATGAGGTCAGCTGATAACCTGAATATACTGAATTATTGTCTTATTGTCTGCTGAGGCATTTAATTTAATAGTGAATAGTGAGTGCATTCCACTCTTCTTGAAGGGTGGCCCTCAGGTCATTGAGGTTCTGGGGTGCAGTGTTACGAGCCTCTACACGGCGTCTCAGCTGATCCCATAGGTTTTCTATGGGATTCAGGTCTGGAGAAAATGCAGGCCACTCCATTTGAGGTACCTCAGCCTCCAGCAGCCGTTCCCTAATGATGCAACCTCGATGAGCTGGAGCATTGTCATCCATGAAGATGAAATTAGGTCTGTGTTGTTCATGCAGGGGCACAATGACTGGATTAATGATGTTATTCAGGTAGTATTGGCTTGTCACTGTACCATTCACAAGATCTACGGCAGTTCTGTATTGAGTAGACACACCTGCCCAGACTGTAACACCACCACAACAGTGGCTGATGCATAGCGCTCTCCTTGACGTCTCCAACATCGTTGCGGCCATTATTTCTGCTCAACGTAAATCGACTTTCATCAGAGTGATTTATAGTCAATTCTAAACTTAACAGGTAGCCAGTGGAGGGATGATAATATTGGGGTTATACGATCATATTTTCTTGATCTGGTAAGAACTCTGGCGGCTGCATTCTGGACTAACTGTAGCTTGTTTATTGAAGATGCAGGACAACCACCAAGTAATGCATTACAATAGTCCAGTCTGGAGGTCATGAATGCATGAACTAGCTTTTCTGCATCAGATACAGATAAACTGTTCCTAAGCTTGGCAATATTTCTAAGATGGAAGAAGGCTGTTTTTGTAATATTGGAAATATGATTTTCAAAAGTACAAGTTGCTGTCTAATATTATGCCCAGGTCTTTCACTGTTGAGCTAGTAGTAACAGTACATCCTTCTAAATGCAAGCCGGATTGTGAGAGCTTTTGTGTACTGGTTTTTGGACCAATAATAATATCTCTGTCTTATCAGAATTTAGTAATAGAAAATTATCGGTCATCCAATCTCTAATATCTTTAACACACTCAGTTAGTCTAGACAATTTAGATATTTCATCTGGTTTTGATGATATATATAACTGGGTGTCATCGGTATAACAATGGAAACCAATCCCATGCCTTCTAATGATGTTACCCAATGGAATCATGTATACCGAGAAAAGCAGAGGTCCTCAAACTGATCCTTGTGGGACCGCGTATTTCACTGGCACTACACTGGACAGTTCTCCATTTAAATCTACAAAGTGGTATAGATCAAACAGGATCTAAACCATTTTAATGCCTGTCCCTGCATACCTGTGTGATTTTGTAAGCGATCTACGAGAATGTTACGATCTATAGTGTTGAATGCAGCACTAAGATCAAGCAGGACTAAAATTGAGATGCAGCCTTGGTCCAAAGCTAAAAACAGGTCATTTGTGATTTTAACTAGTGCAGTTTCTGTACTATGATGGGGCCTGAAAACTGACTGAAATTCTTCAAGGATATTGTTTTACTGTAAGAAGGAGCATAATTGAGCTGACACCACCTTTTTTAAATATTTTTGATATAAACGGAAGGTTTGAAATAGGTCTGTAGAGTTCAGTGAGTTTTAGGTCGCACAGTAATGGTCCTTATACCATTGCAAAAACCATGTTTTTGTAACGTGTAGTAGCCGATTACATGCTTCAGTTTTGTTGCTTACAAAGTGTTTACATTTTTTTTCCTGTGAACAGCATTTAGCCTCTTGGTGTTGAAATTGTGTTTAGGAAATGGTCTTTGTAGTTGTATAGCCAAGTTTCTTCCCATTCTTTTGGTTTGCTACATGTGTAGATACAGTGTGAAGGGTTTGATGTCAGAGCTGAACTCAGAGCAGCGTAGTCTTCATCTGAGACATCACAATCAATGCAACCTGCAAAGACACACAACACACTCTTCATCAACAGATCTTTATCTTGTTTTAATACTTACAAAAATATGAAATATTTATATCTTATCTGTAAAATGTTTTTTATTCAGAATATCAGGAGTATTTAATTACACCTGTGTCACTGTGAACGCAGGGCCAGACCACCAGAGGGAGACCTCGCCTGAATATTGACTGTTCTTACTTCGTTTCTGGTTTTTAGGGCTTTTAAGCAGTGTGCTCCCTCTGCTCATTACAAAGTGTAGTCTCCTAGTGTTACATGCCAAGCCTTGCGATTTACCTGCTCTGACTTTTTATGTGTATGATCTTTGCCTGTTTGCCTGTTTTTACGAGTTTCTGTTTCGGGTTTGTTGGTCAGTGTTTTGCTTTTCCGGTTTTGACCCATTGCCTGCTTTTCTCGTTCACGATTCTGCGCCGCATATGACTCCAGCTTTGCTTCTACTGTGGGAAATCTGGCCACAGAGTGTACCAATGCCCAGGGATACACCACTTCCAAGGTAGAGACTTGCAATTTGTCATGCAAAGTTTGACTTCCTGTCTGTTTATTCCTCACTGACTCATGTTTTTGTACCACAGTGCTAACTGACTCTGGTTCTGCCATAAATCTCATCCACAATAACCTGGTTCAGCAACTCCATATTCCTGTTTTCCCCTGTACACCACCATTCAAAGTGATCCACCACCAAACCACACCCGTAGCTCTATAGATTGGATTATTCCATCATGAAACGATCACGTTCTTCATTATCACTTCTCCATCCAATCCTGTCCACTTATCTCCTGGAGGGAAGGAGAGGTCCAGAAATGGTCGCTGTATTGCACTGAGAACTGTTTTCTATCTCACCCCCCCATGTCCATGCTGGTCCACCTCCATAGAGAGCCCTACTACTATTGTCACAACCACACTCCC
Organism: Hemibagrus wyckioides; assembly: GCF_019097595.1. Taxonomy (NCBI): domain Eukaryota; kingdom Metazoa; phylum Chordata; class Actinopteri; order Siluriformes; family Bagridae; genus Hemibagrus; species Hemibagrus wyckioides. The sequence goes on along the minus strand of NC_080721.1, from coordinate 13,706,981 downwards.
TAAGGAATACCTTGATATTCAGGAGGCGTTTAGTAAAGAGAGCCACCAAACTACCAACCATCCGTTTTTTATTCTCACGGTACACCGCAACTTTGCATACCTCAGAGAGGCCAGGCTCTAAGAATGGGAAAGCTGACACCCTCTCCAGGGTCCTTGAAACACAGAACAACCCGCTTGCCTCAAGCCTATCCTCTCGCCATCGGTTCTCATAGCTCCTATCCAGTGGAACATTCTACGAGAGATAGCACAGGCCCAAAGCTCAGAGGCACCTCTGCCCAACTGCCCACCCACCAAAGTTTTTGTTCCAACTTTACTACGTGCCAGAGTTATATGATGGACTCACGAAAGCCCAAGCACTGGTCGTCCCGGTATCCAGAGAATGACCCAATTGCTATGGCAAAGATTCTGTTGGCCATCCCTTCACCTGGACGTCGAAGAGTTTGTTTGATCTTGTAACGTGTGTGCCCAGTCACAAACCAGCCGCCAATTACCTGAGGGCCTCCTAGAACCGTTACCCATTCCCCAGTGTCTGTGGTCTCATATCTCGATAGACTTTTTAACCAACCTTCCAGAGTCCCAGGGCTACACCACCGTAATGGTCGTCATAGACCAGTTTTCTAAGGGCTGTAAACTGGTTCCCATGAAAGGACTCCCCTCTTCTATGGAGACTGCTCAGGCTGTGTTCCAATACGTCGGCCTACCTGAAGACAGCGTATCCGACTGAGGAACACAGTTCACATCCCGTGTCTGGCTGGAGTTCTGCCATCAGCTTTGTATCAACATCAGCCTGAGTTCAGGTTAACACCCACAGTCCAACGGCCAAGTGGAACACCTCAACCAGGAACTGGGGAGATTCATCCAACCGACTGCAGCCGTGAACAACAAAGGTGAAGGGAATTCCTGCCCTGGGCAGAATATGCCCAGAACTCTCTGTCATTCCTCTACTGGGCTCACTTCTTTCCAATGCATGCTTGGCTCCCAAACACCACTGTTCCCATGGTCTGGAGAACCCTCAAATGTCCCTAGAGTAGAGGACTGGTATAGAAGAAGTCAAGAGGTCTGGGAAAGGGCTCATGTGAGACTCCAGCGTGCTGTGAGGAGACAGGCAATCCAAGCTAACCGCTGGCGATGCCCTCACCCTGCCTATCAAGTGGGCCAAAGAGTATGGCTGTCAACCAAAAACCTGAAATTAAAACTGCCATGTAAGAAACTCAGTCCCAGATTCATCGGCCTGTTCGAAATCATCAGATCAATCCAGTCTCTTACCGTCTCGAGTTACCTCCAGCTTACCGTATTTCCCTACCTTCCATGCTTCCCTACTTAAACCCTATCACGAAACCACTAGCTCAGGGGTGTCCAATCTTATCCAGAAAAGGCCGGTGGGTGCAGGTTTTCATTCCAACCAAGCAGAAGCTACACCTGATTCCAACTGGCTAATTAGTAGATCTTGGCTTTCACTAGACTTAGGTGTGGCTTCTGCTCAGTTGGAATGAAAACCTTCACCCACACCGGCCCTTTGCAGATAAGATTGGACACCCCTGCACTAGCTCCACTCCCCTGGGCATAGACGGCACCCTAGCCTAACAGGTTCATACCATCTTTAACTCACCCGCCCCTCACCCTAGGGGGCGCCCTCGTTGTAGAACACCTGGAGGTGTTCCTAGAGGGGGGTTCTGTCACTGAGTACACAGGGCCAGACCACCAGAGGGAGCCCTCACTTGAATATTGACTGTTCTTACTTTGTTTCCAGTTTCTAGGGCTTTTAAGCAGCGTGCTCTCTCTGCTCATTGCGAAGTGTTGTCTTCTAGTCTATTTACCTGCTCTGACATCCTGTGTGTATGACTTGTCACTCAGTGTTTTACTTTTCCGTTTTTGACCCATTGCCTGTTTTTCTCGTTCACGATTCTGCCTGCTGTTCCAATAAATCTAACTCTTACTCTCACGCCTCTGATGAGTTCTTACAACTTGCTTATTCTATTTAACAGCGACTGTATATATGGGTGGACGTCATGACAGGGAGTGAAAAGTGAAGCCAAGGTCACAAGGTCACAGTGACAGACTCCAAGGTCCCCTAATGGCTTTCTGCAGTACAGTTTATATCCCCACTCATCCCCATTTTACTTAATGATGACTGCGCAAAAATTAAATTCAAAGTAAATTGTTTTCAGGAACAGTGTTCTGTATTTTTTCTTTATGACAAGTATTTTATAGAAGTATTTAGTGATAAATGGTTCAGTCATTAAGGGGGGGGGTCTCATTAACCTTTATGATCCTTGGTCTTTTCCATTCTGTTCTACTGTAAACTACTTTAACAAAACCTTGGTAGGGAGTGCTTTCACATTTTTCAGTATGTTGCTCATTTTCATATCTATACTATAGTTCACTGTACTGATATTATATATATTAAAAAACCCAATGTGAACGAATGTTAACTGTTTGTTCAATTCAATCAATTCCAATTATTCAATAACCTGAACTATGATATTCACCTAAAAAAGCAAAAATTGTGAATATCCTTCACCACTTGTTTGTGAGTCTCTGGTTTATTTCAGCTTATAACAGTAAGAAGGACATAATCAAATGTCTGAGAAAGTGAGGGAGACGAATCTACATGTTTAAACACCACAACAGCCCCTCACCCGGAAACAAACGCACACATTCACACCTTTTCCCTACATTTGTCCCTACTTGGAATTAAGGATGATTAGATAAGTAGTTAACTGATTTTTTCTCTTTCTCTGGGTCAATAAATACCATGATACTGAATGTTATTTCTGTGTTGTGGTTATTACAATGATAACCACTATGATATTGCACAAAGCAAACCTGGTAAGAACTTAATGTATGATTATCATTGCTCTCAGCTAAAATTAAGATTTTCTTTTCATTTCTAATTAAAACTGTAAACTAATAAAAAGATATTCAACAAGATTGAATTAATGAGACTCACAATCACACTATGATCATCACACTCAAGTAAGTTTACAGTGCAGCAGCTATTGCTGCTATATTACTGTTATGTTCCTTCCTTAAGTTTCTAGTGCTTCCTGTATGAATAGACCCATTTTTCTATAGCTGTATAACCATACAGTAGTGATCATGCACTGTGTATCACCTCTCATCCTCACACCTGTTGAACCTGTTCTCTGCTTTAGCTCTGTGTTACTATATGAATGTGTTGAGTGGGTTTACTCTGCCATTCTGCCATTCTAAATTTCTCAATAATGTCAGACACATTGCAGTTGTTACAAGTCATGTTTTGTGATGTGTTTTTAACAAAAGTACTGTACATATGACCTAAAGACTCAGTGACCAAGCACCAGTGTGCAGTTAAAAGAAAAGAATCTTCCTCCTCAGGTCATTGATGCTGAACCTAAAACCCCTGCTTCAGTCTCACTATTAGAGAAAGTGTCTTAGTGAGGAGCAGGTCATGTGACTCTCAGAGAGATGATCTTACCTAGTGTCTCCAGTTTACAGAGAGGATTCTCCAGTAGAGCAGAGAGACTCTTCACTCCTGAGTCTCCTAGTTTATTCTCAGACAGATTCAGGTCTCTCAGGTGTGAGGGGTTTGATCTCAGAGCTGAAGTCAGAGCATTACAGCCTTCGTCTGAGACACCACAACCACACAACCTGCAAACACAATAACACACTCTTCAACAACAGAAAGCAGGTGTGTCTGTAAAATGTATTCACTGGTTCAATCTAATGAGCAAAGTAATTAAAAACAATAATACATACACAGATCTACATACATCTAAAGGTACAGTAGTGATCATGCACTGTGATCTCTCATACTCACACCTGTTGATTCTGTTCTCTACTTTAGCTCTGTGTATGAATGAATTTTAGTCAATAAGATTCTGTATTTTTAAAATATATATAATATTGTGAACAAAGGGTGGACCGACGTCATATTGAACCCTATGGATTAGGAATGGGATGTCACTTAAGTTCAATGCGAGTCAAGGCAGGTGAGCGAATATATATATTATATATATATATATATATATATATTTCTCTGCTGCTTTTAAACCCTGCAGTTCTGACAGTGCATTAAGTATGTGCCACAAGTTCAATATTTTAGTAAATTTCAGTGATTTCAGATACAATGCATTAGTACATTTGACCAAAAGAATCAAATGACAAATCATCAGTGAAAATAAACAATCTTCCCTTCTCAGGTCATTGACACTGAACTAAAACCCCTGCTACAGTCTCACTATTAGAGAAAGTGTCTTAGTGAGGAGCAGGTCATGTGACTCTCAGATGATCTTACCTCAGTGTCTCCAGTTTACAGAGAGGATTCTCCAGTAGAGCAGAGAGACTCTTCACTCCTGAGTCTCTGATTTTATTCCCATCCAGATTCAGTTCTCTCAGGTGTGAGGGGTTTGATCTCAGAGCTGAAGTCAGAGCAGCACAGCCTTCAACTGAAACACCACAATCATACAACCTGCAAACACACAATGATACAGAATATCATGCTGATTTAATTTCACTGCTTCATTCTAATTAACAATGTAATTAAAAACAATAATACTGGAGAATAATACTTTTGTAGATTTGGTTTCTCTCATCCAAACTATCAGGCGTGTAAGCTGAACCAGTGACTGTAACCGCGTTTTGTGCCGACAGAAATGCAGCTTTGTGTGGTAAGACTCGCTGTGGCTGTGTGTGTGTGTTTACATCAACAAGGACTGGTACTTGTGTCTAGTTACTGTTCAACGCTAGTGGAGTTTGTGACTGTTAGATGCAGACCGTTTTATTTACCCCGGGAATTCACTACCATATTCATTGTCGTAGTGTACATTCCACCTAGTGATAATGCTAAGGAGGCTCTGTGTGAGCTCTATGGAGCTATTAGTGAGCTGCAGAATGCTCACCCTGAAGGACTGTTTATTATCGCCAGAGATTTCAATCATGCAAATCTCAAGTCTGTTCTTCGTAAATTCCAGGACTTCAGGACTGGTTTGTGTGCACTGACTGGGATATGTTCAGGGAGGCTGCAACTAATGGCACCTCTATCGATTTGGAGGAGTACACGGTGATCACCAGTGACCAGCTACATCGAAAAGTGCATCAATGACGTGACCATCTCCAAGACCATCACCACACGCTCAAACCAGAAGCCATGAATGACCGCAAAGGTGCGTGTGCTGCTAAAATCTAGAGACTCTGCCTTCAGAGCCGGAGACAAGGACACCCTAAGAACAGCACAGGCCAAACTGTCTCGAGCCATCAGGGAGGCAAAGCGTACACACTCCCAGATAATCCACGGCCACTTCCAGAGTGGTGACACTTGCATGTGGCAAGGCATCCAGTCCATCACCAACTACAGGCCAGCTCCACCTGCCTGTAACAGTGATGTCTCCCTTCCAGATGTGCTGAACAGCTTCTACGCTCAGGTTTGAGGCACGGAATGATGTGACAGTGAGGAAGTCCATTCCTCCTCCAGAGGACCAGGTGCTCTGACTCTAGGCAGAGTTTACCCATGGAAAGCTGCTGGACCAGACAACATTCCTGGCAGAGTGCTCAGGGAATGTGCAGAACAGATAGTGGATGTCTTCACAGACATCTTCAACATCTCCCTGAGCAGCGCTGTCGTCTCAACGTGCCTAAAGTCAACTACCATCGTCCCTGTGCCAAAGAAGTCTCCAGTGTCCTGTCTGAATGTCTACTGTCCCGTTGCACTCACACCCATCATCATTAAGTGCTTCAAGAGGCTTGTCATGAGGTACATCGAGAACCTGCTGCCACCATCACTAGACCCCATGCAGTTTGCGTATCGTCCAAATCATTTCACAGACGATGCCATCAGCACAACCCTCCATCTGGCCCTCACACACCTGGACAATAAAGACACTTATGTACGAATGCTGTTCATAGACTTCAGTTCAGCATTCAACACAATCATCCCTCAGCACCTGATGGAGAAGCTGAGCCTGCTGGGCACCAACACCTCCCTCTGCAACTGGATCCTGGATTTCCTGACTGGTGGGTCTCATAAGCAAGAACGACAAGTCAGAGTACAGAGAAGAGGTGTAGCATCTAACAGCCTGGTGTAAAACCAACAACCTGTCTCTGAACGTGGAGAAAAAGAAAGAGATGGTTGTTGACTTCAGGAGAGCACAGCGTGACCATTCTCCACTGAACACTGACAAAAATTTGTCTTGTTTACATGCACATGTCACTTTACATTGATCTTTTTTACATGTACACATCACTTTAAATATTTATATCTGTTCACTTTAAATATTTAAATACACACGTCACTTTAATTAATTGTATCTATTATAACTAAATTACTTCTGCTGCTATATTCAATGTCCTAAACATGTTTCTATCCTCCTTTGCACTCACTGTCAAACTTTTTTTTGTACAAGATGTTGAATGTTTAGTTCATATAGAATGCACCTTGTAGAAATAGTTTAGCTCTGTGTTTGTCCACATCACCTGTCCTTTGTCTTTGTTCTGTGTAGCACCTCTGGTCCAGGAGCAACGTTGTTTCACTTCACTGTGTACTGCATAAGCTGTACATGGTTGAACTGACAAAGCTTCTTTGACTTGACTTTGACTTGACTTTGGTATACATGGGTGGATGTTGTGACAGGGAGTGAAAAGTGAAGCCAAACAATGTAAGTGAATGGCAGAACATTGTTCAGTAGTGATCATGCACTGTGATCAGCTTTCATAAACTGCTTTAATAATTTTAAGTCAGTGGGTTTATTTTTTATTTTATGACAGAATATGTAATATGAGACCATTCTAGGACCTTATTGAAAGAACTATTAAGATAAAACTGCAGTTGTTGAATACTGCTTGTTCACTGGGCTTCATTTGTAACTCAGATCTGGCAATTGTGGGAAACAAATTTTCTTGTGTTCTCGCAGAGGAAGGATCACTAACCTGTTCGGGAAAGGTCGTAAACATTCTTTCTTGCAACCAAATGGGTCGCAAATCTTAGTGGGTAAACATAGTCTCTAATAGGGGGATCGCTCTTCTACTGGTCTTCGGTTAATTTACAACAGTTGCTGCCGTGACCCGGATAGAAGTTGACACAAGAATCAGATGCCAGAATTCACATCAGTTGGTGCAAGGAACCTGAAAGAGCTAACTGATCCAGAGTTGAGCCTACACCAGACGCTGTTTGTTCCAGACTGATCACCTGAAACAAGTCCAGACTGAACTTCTGCAACTCAACTCTCAGATTTGGTGAGTGTCACTATTAAATGAACCTAAAGACTAGGATTTGAGTAATCCAGTTATCCTCTGATAAAGTCAGGGAAGTGTTAAACACAGCTGTGGGGTGTTTTAACAATTGTTTATCCTCTGTAAATCAGGGAAGCCTCTGTACATATTCTGTTACAGGGAAGGTTAACTACCGTTGTGTGTTAAATTGTTTATCCTCTGTAAACCAGGGAAGCCTCTGTACATATTCTGTTAAAGGGAAGGTTAACTACCGTCGTGTGTTAACAAATTGTTTATCCTCTGTAAACCAGGGAAGCCTCTGTACATACTCTGTTACAGGGAAGGTTAATTACCGTTGGGTGTTAACAAATTGTTTAGCCTCTCTTTATTAGGGAAGAAGTTGGTTTATTTGATTTTATTTTGTTTGTTCTTGTTTTATTAGGGAAAAGTAATAAAACGGCAGAAATATAACTAGATAGTTTCTAAAGTAACTGAAACTGTAGTGAGCCCGACGCACCGCGGCTCTGTGAAGTTTAAAACAATAACCCAAAGTAGTGTGGTTTTGTCCGACGAACTGTGACAGTGTTTTAAACTTAAGTTTAAGCCCGAAGTACTGTGGCTAAGTTAAATGTTTTAAAATATAACACAAAAACCCGATGTAGTGTGGTTTTGTCCGATGTACTGTGACGGTGTTACTTTTTAAACTGTTTGTGAGTGTTGTTTGTGAGCTGTCAGTGTTATTGTAGTTGGACTTGAGGCCCGACGGAGTGCGGCTGTGTCTGAAACAGGGAGACTTTCGAGTTCAAAAGCCCGACGTATTGTGGTGGTTTATTCATTTTGAGTCCGAAGTACTGGAGCTGTGAATAAATAGATTAACGGGTATCTTAAAGTAACTAGATAACGTGTAGTCACTAAAGTTGTTCATACTAAATTCATTAATTCAGTAAGATTTTGAAAATGGAAGAGCTAATTGTTAAATACATTGCTAAGCATGGCTCTCAGGGAATGTTCGATGGAATTGAGAACATTGTTGATAAGCCTTATGAGTGGGCTATTGCCAAATTTGAAAATGATCCCAATATGCCTATGAATAAAAAAGGAAAAATTGCCAATGCGCTTCAAGCAGTTCTGGGTGCATACAAAGTAACTAAGAAGACTCTAGATGTGTTAAAGGCTGAAAATGAGCAACTTCAATCTAGACTGGGTTATGGGCTAATTTGTAAAAGAAATTTCCAGTCTAGAAAGATGAAAAGGCCAACATGAAGAATGAGATTGCATTTCTTAGAATTAACAACAGCATGCTAAAGTCATCTGTGGAAACACTGTCCAATGAATTGGAGGAATCAAAAATTGCTTGTCAATTTCTGATCAAAAATGGCACATTGTGTAACCAGGTTCCAGAAATGAGAGATTTGTTTAAAGAAAGCAATGAGAATTCAAAAAGAGATTCTCAGCCAGTCCTTGGTCAGTACTCTGACGGTACAGTTGATTTACCCATGGCACCAATTCGCTCTACTGCAGCTGTGTGCACTGGTGAAGGAAGGGAGAAACCTTTGACCTTGGAACCAATGGCAGAAGGTGTTAAAAAGCTCCATAGGAATAGAGGCTGCAAGGTTTCCTGTAGAAAGGAGGACCAAGCTACTGGAGATAAAAAGGAAAGACCACCCCCTTGTAACCCTGATAACCTCCTAGTGTGTTATTCGTGTGGCAAGGAAGGACATATTTCCAGACATTGCAAATTTTCTCTTAAGAAAGAAAAGAGAACAGGCCCAAAAATTGATCAGTTACAGGCCACTGTAAACAGATTGAGTGAGGAGCTCAAAAATCTGTGTAACTCTTTGCCTGCTATTTATCGCCAAGCCACTCAGCAAATTTGGAATAGTCAGAAAAACAAGATGTCTTTTGTTCAGAAAGTGCACCATCACAAATTTGAAACTAGAGATGAGTTAATGGTTAAGAACTACCAACCTGAGGGCCCATGGGCTGCTAACTGGGTGCGACCATGCAGAGATTCAGTTTACAAGCTCTGCCATAAAACTAAATACCAACAACCTGTTAAGAGATGGTCCCACAATGATCAATTAAAAACCATAAAAATCTGAAGCCAATCATACTGGGCCATGTAAATAGTCAAGTGTATATGTAAGTCTTTGTAATGTTTTCTGTCTTATGTGTAGTAAAAAGGGCATAAATTCATTAGGAGAAATCAGCAGCATAATCACATGCCTAGTCAGCCTGCTTATAACCCTAGTGTTGTCCCCACACTTCCACTGAAAGTCTAGGACAACTTTCTCAGGTGCTTCTGAGAGCACAGCAGGGGCAGGCAGAGCAGGAAAAAACTAATTGTTTACCTTTCCCTGGTTATGTACAATAATGATAAAAGCTGGATATAGTTGCACAGGGTATGGGTCCATGTCTTAGAACAGTACAGGCAGTTCACCTAGCCTTACTAGCCTGTTCAGGTATTGTGTTGGGACAGGCTTTAACTGTAAGATGCCCACATGCAGTATCTGCCTTAATGAGTCAAGCTAAAATCACATCTGTCACCTCCTCATGTTGGGGGAAATTGGTTAGCCACAGTCACAGCCCTGAATATAATTTTGCAACGTGCCCCAGTCACTAATCCATCCTCTTGTATGATGTTCGCAAGGACTGATGTTTCTGAAGAGGATGAGAATGAGGTGACTCATGATTGTGTTATGCTTACACATTTATCTCCGAGTATAATTGCAGAGACATCCCTAAAGAATGCAGATTTTGAATTGTTTGTTGATGGTTCTGCACAAGTCATTAAAGGAAACAGACGGGCAGGATATGCCGTTGCCACCTTGACTGAAGTAGTAGCTTCAGGCCGGTTGCCAGATCACTTTTCTGCACAAGCTGTAGAATTGATAGCATTGACCAGAGCATGTACATTAGCTTCAGACTCAACAGCAAATGTTTATACTAACTCTAGATTTGCTTTTGGAGTGGTTCATGATTTTGGAATTATATGTCAAAGTCGTCAGTTCCTCACATCTTCTGGGACACCTATAAAGCATGCTGACTTAGTCAAAGACCTACTGTTTGCTATGACACTTCCTAAACATCTAGCTGTAATAAAAGTGAAAGCACATGCTACAATTAACTTTGAAGAAGCAAAAGGCAATGCTCTTGCAGACACAGCTGCCAAACAAGCCTGTTTAGGTGATACTGTGCAGGTGTGTGCTGGCAAGACAGCTCAAGGTGTTGCTGTGCCCCCAGATTCACTCAGTGATCTGTATAAAGATGTTCCGCTTTATGAAGCTTGGACATGGCTAGACAAGGGGGCTAAAGTTGATTCATCATGCTGTTGGGTCAAAGGGGGAAGATATGTCACACCTGAGTCTTTGTTACCCTATTTGGCCCAACAGCTACACAACTTAGGACACATTAATCCAACAGCAATGGTTCACCGATTTTCTAATCAGTGGTGGAACCCAGCTTTCAGAGCAGTAGCGACAGAGACAGCAAAAAGATGTGTTGCATGTCAGCAGAACAATGATGTCCCAGCAACAGTCACACCAGCAGCACACACTCCAGCCCCATCAGGGCCTTTTCGGCAACTGCAGGTTGACTACATATCATTACCACAATGTAGAGGAAAAACTGATGTCTTGACCCCAACCGGTCTGTTGGGCTTAGCCCTCATGAAATAATAACAGGGCGTCCTATGTCTATGCCAGGAGCTATTGATCTTAGAAGTGCCAATGTATACATTGCATCAGATGCTCTTATCACATACTGTGAAAATCTTTCTAAGGCAGTAGAGATGGCCAGAGAGAGTAGGTGCTTGTTGGGAGCCACCTCCTGAAGGCGGTCATGCTGTCATTCCAGGACAATGGGTAATAAGATCATTTAAGAGCAAGCCACTGGAACCTAAATGGCAGGGACCATACCAGGTGTTATTAGTAATGGCTGCAGCAGTATTGTGTCATGGGAAAAAAACATGGACTCACATTTCCCACTGTAAGGTAGTTCAACCACCTGTAGGGCCAGACTAGGACACACGGACCAGAAAGGAGCCAGAGGAAAGAACCGATATGCAATAGGCTTTGGGGGTTACCCAAAGGCGAAGATTCCCTAATAGGTTTTCCCTTTTTAGATTATTCCCCACCTTGACTGGTCCATAGGTGTCAGGGTATATGTGAAGATTAGGGCAAGGAACTACTCTTACAGACACAATCTGCTATACGATCAAAGACAGCATAACATCTGACATGTAAAAAATTATTTTTATTTGTTTGTTTTTTTTGTTTGTGTTTTGGATCTTTTCTCATGTTCCTTCTTCTTTTGTTTTTCATTTTGTATTTGCAGGGGGTCATTCCAGAACTCATCACTGCTACACCTGCAAGCAAAGTTCACTGCATACATCTATAGAGGGCCACCATAAACAGAGGAAGAGAACCTTATAAGAGGGAATCTGCAGCCACCGAAGACATCTGACACTTTAGCACACCGAAAGTTGAAAAATCTGCCACATAGAGTTTAAAGTGTGCTTGGACTACATCATATCTATAAAACTTCATAATATGATAATGGAAAATTCCTCATGGTTTGGAGGTTCTTTTTGGTCAATCATGGTCATGGATTAAAGAAACCACTGTTTTTGTCAGTTACCTTCTATTAATTTTACTTTTAGGCTATGTATGCTGTCAGGTATTCATATGTTGCATACGACAGACAACTAAACCACATGATAGAAATGTGTCAACTGTTAAAGTTAAAACATACTACCCCTGAAAATTTATTACAGTTATGAGAGTTTATAAGGGAACTCTCAAAGGGGGAATTGTGGGAAACAAATTTTCTTGTGTTCTCGCAGAGGAAGGATCACTAACCTGTTCGGGAAAGGTTGTAAACATTCTTTCTTGCAACCAAATGGGTCGCAAATCTTAGTGGGTAAACATAGTCTCTAATAGGGGGTAGGGGAAAATGAGGGGGCTGCTTTAACACAACCTGAAGGACAGCCACCAAAGTCTGTATAAATACCAGAGGTTTCTTGTCTGTCTGTGGAGATCTTGATGACCACAGCACTTCTGAGTGTGTTCTAATCTTCAATAAAAGATTCCTGCAACATACTTCCAAGTCTCTGTGATCGCTCTTCTACTGGTCTTCGGTTAATTTACAACACAATCCTGATCAGCAGGGGGTCATCTTTTATTTTTATCTAATATTTTTATTAATTCATTTTTTTTTTTTTTTACCTTTTTTAGTTATGTGGCATTTTCTTAGCATTTTAGTTTTCAAATTTCACTGCTGCTTTTAAACCCTGCAGCTCACACAGTGCACTTTGTATGATTGTAGTTACAATGTTTCAGTAAATTGCACAGCAATTACAGACACGTTGCATGAGTATATCGGACCTAAAGACTCAAAGGACAAATCAAGTGAGAAATCATCAGTACCGTGAAAAGAAACAATCTCACTATTAGAGAAAGTGTCTTAGTGAGGATCAGGTCATGTGACTCTCAGAGAGATGATCTTACCTCAGTGTCTCCAGTTTACAGTGAGGATTCTCCAGTAGAGCAGAGAGACTCTTCACTCCTGAGTCTCCTAGATTATTCCCAGACAGATTCAGTTCTCTCAGGTGTGAGGGGTTTGATCTCAGAGCTGAAGTCAGAGCAGCACAGCCTTCATCTGAGACACGACAACTATACAACCTGCAGACACACAATAACACACTCGTCATCAACAGATCTTCACCTTGGTTTAATATTTGTGTTAATCAAAGAGAGAGAGACAGAAGGAGACAAAGATTTTAAACAAACCTTTATTGCAATTTCTTTTAATAACCACATTGTTTAAACATTACACAGGCTTGTTTACTTGTACTAAAGAATGTGCAAAAAACAACACCAATAACCTTCACAATCAAAGGCTTTTTTGATTTATTGATATTAAGACCAACATCCAGATTTAAAAGTTTAATAATGTCCAAGATATCTCTAATAGAGGAAATGTTATAGCTAATCTGCCTACCTGGAACACAGTATGTCTGCTCAAGGCGGTTGACCTGTTCCTATACTTTGCTTAATCTATTGGCTAAAGCCTTAGAGACCAGTTTGTAGTCCCTGCCGAGTAGAGACATCTTTCATTCATTACTACTAGTAGATCTGTGCCCATCTCTGGCTAGAGACACTTTTAGAATTCCAGTGCTAAATCTCGTGTCTTTCCACAAGCCATGCTTTCTGTAGTTCCTATAGGGTCAGCATTCTGCAGGTCTCATTTGCCTTTGCAGACACCTGGGGCAAGTTGTCCAGGAAGACATCACCTATGGCCAGCCTGTATGTTAATTCATTCCTATACAGCACTTTGTAGAAGCCAACTGCTCTCCTGCAAACCTCAAGCTGGTCTGACAAAAGCACTCTGGCTTCAAAGTGCAGAATGAGTATGAAACCTTTTTGACCACTTTTCTTTTCTAGGTTAAAAAAACTTTAAGGCTTCTCCATCAGTTCACCACTGGCAATGCTTTTGTCAAATCACCAGAGAGTACCCTCACATCAGTTCTAGCACTTCTGGATTCAGAGACTTCTGGGTTTTTAGCATGGACATACACTATATTGCCAAAAGTATTCGCTCACCTGCCTTGACTTGCATATGAACTTAAGTGACATCCCATTCCTAATCCATAGGGTTCAATATGACGTCGGTCCACCCTTTGCAGCTATAACAGCTTCAACTCTTCTGGGAAGGCTGTCCACAAGGTTTATGTGTGTGTTTATGGGAATTTTTGACCATTCTTCCAGAAGCGCATTTGTGAGGTCACACACTGATGTTGGATGAGAAGGCCTGGCTCTCAGTCTCCGCTCTAATTCATCCCAAAGGTGTTCTATCGGGTTGAGGTCAGGACTCTGTGCAAGCCAGTCAAGTTCATCCACACCAGACTTCCACAAGAGGAAGGGGCCAGCTCCAAACTGTTCCCACAAAGTTGGGAGCATGGAATTGTCCAAAATGTCTTGGTATGCTGAAGCATTCAGAGTTCCTTTCACTGGAACTAAGGGGTCAAGCCCAGCTCCTGAAAAACAACCCCACACCATAATCCCCCCTCCACCAAACTTTACACTTGGCACAATGCAGTCAGACAAGTACCGTTCTCCTGGCAACCACCAAACCCAGACTCGTCCATCAGATTGCCAGATGGAGAAGCGCGATTTGTCACTCCAGAGAACGCATCTCCACTGCTCTAGAGTCCAGTGGCGGCGTGCTTTACACCACTGCATCCGACGCTTTGCATTGCACTTGGTGATGTATGGCTTGGATGCAGCTGCTCGGCCATGGAAACCCATTCCATGAAGCTCTCTGCGCACTGTTCTTGAGCTAATCTGAAGTCCACATGAAGTTTGGAGGTCTGTAGCGATTGACTCTGCAGAAAGTTGGCGACCTCTTCGCACTATGCGCCTCAGCATCCGCTGACCCCGCTCCGTCAGTTTACGTGGCCTACCACTTCGTGGCTGAGTTGCTGTCGTTCCCAAACACTTCCACGTTCTTATAATACAGCTGACAGTTGACTGTGGAATATTTAGGAGCGAGGAAATTTCACGACTGGATTTGTTGCACAGGTGGCATCCTATCACAGTTCCACGCTGGAATTTACTGAGCTCCTGAGAGCGACCCATTCTTTCACAAATGTTTGTAAAAACAGTCTGCATGCCTAGGTGCTTGATTTTATACACCTGTGGCCATGGAAGTGATTGGAACACCTGATTCTGATTATTTGGATGGGTGCGCGAATACTTTTGGCAATATAGTGTATGAGCAACATACAGGCTAGTTTCTACACAAAGTAATGTTCCACCAAGCTTTGAATTTCTGCTATTGTTTAAATACCTGTGTATGACCTTGTTTTGTTTCTTTGTGTTTGACGAGTTTCTGTTTCGCTTTTTGGATTTGTTTTCTAGTGTGATTGTTTTGCCAGTTTCTGATTTCTTTCTGCCTGTTTGCCATTTACACTGATTGTCTATTAGGTTTTGATTGCCTCTATTCAATCTGCAAATGCATCTCAGATCCTCTGCCTCAGCAGTTTCGTTACAGTAAGATATGTCCCTTGTGGCATTGTATGTGTACTGTTGACCCAACTGTCTGATCCAGTGCAAAACCGGAAGCAGACACCCTGGTATTAAATCCTGAGCTTTATTCCTCAAGAACAAATTGAAAACTCAAATTGAACCAACAATTGTTAATACTGCACAGTGGAAATAAATTTGTTTACTATTATACAAATATATTTTATTGCATAATATAAAATCAGGTACCGATGTTTTAATTAAGTTGAAATTATTAAGCTACATTTGTATAATTTACATTTAGTTTAATCAGTAGTTTTGTTGCTTAGTGACTAATATATTTGTTCAGTATGCTGAAATCTCATAGATAATTTTAGTTGCTAAAAACAACTAATAACTGCTGCTTTTATTGAACTACTGTAACTCTCAGAGACATTATCTTACCTTACTTTCTCCACTTTAGACTGGGGATTCTCCAATACAGCACAGAGTGTTTCCACTCCTGAATCGCCAAGCTTATTCCCATACAACTCCAGTGTATCCACGGTCAGATGCATTTCTCTCACTCCTAATGCTCCTAGATCATTCCTAGACAGCTCCAGTGCATACACAGTCAGGTGCAGTTCTTTCAGATTGGAGGTTTCTGAGTTGAGTACTGATGCCAGAGCTACACTAGTTTTTTCTTGAATTGTATCACACCTGATCCTAAAGGAAATAAAATAAAAGTAAAGTAATGAACTAACACTGGTACAAATGATCAAACAAGGCCTCAAAGCTTTTACTGAACCTTCTCATTTTTATAAATGCCAAAGCACAAACAAATCTCTTAAATGCTGCAATAATAATTCATGGATTCAACTCTGTGTGAGTTTTAAGCTGCATCATTCAGCTGGAGCATAAGATTCCGATCAGATCAGGCAATGCTGCTTATTGCCAAACTCTGTTCATAGAACAAATTCTTGCCTTAAACAATTTCAATGCTGCATTTAAATCATGCAGCTCACACACAGAATGCATTTCATTTCAAGTTATGTTTTGCACCATGGCTCTAACATACGTACATCTGATCCAAAGACAACCTAATAGTGTGCAACAAAAAAAAAGAGACAATCTTCCTCCCAAGACATTGATGCTGATCTAAAACCCCTGCTTCAGTCTCACTATTAGAGAAAGTGTCTTAGTGAGGAGCAGGTCATGTGACTCTCAGAGAGATGATCTTACCTCAGTGTCTCCAGTTTACAGAGAGGATTCTCCAGTAGAGCAGAGAGACTCTTCACTCCTGAGTCTCCTAGATTATTCCCAAACAGATCCAGTTCTCTCAGGTGTGAGGGGTTTGATCTCAGAGCTGAAGTCAGAGCAGCACAGCCTTCATCTGAGACACCACAACCACGCAACCTACACACACACAATAACACACTCTTCATCAACAGACTCATCTTAATTTAATAATGTATTTTTTAATTCAGAATATCATGAGGACTTTGTTTTACTGCTCCATTCTAATTAATAATGTAATTAAAACTGAAGGGTAAACTGCTTGTTCAGCTGCTTCTGGACCACAGATCTGGCAACCCTGTTTACAGCCAAACTTTGTTCATAGAACAAATTCTTAATTTGTGTCTCTCAGAGACGATCTTACCTCAGTGTCTCCAGTTTACAGAGAGGATTCTCCAGTAGAGCAGAGAGACTCTTCATTCCTGAGTCTCCTAGATTATTCTCAGACAGATCCAGGTCTCTCAGGTGTGAGGGGTTTGATCTCAGAGCTGAAGTCAGAGCAGTACAGTCTTTATCTGAGACACCACAATCCCACAACCTGCAGACACACAATAACACACTCTTCATCAATAGATTAGATTAGATTAAACTTCATTGTCAGTGTGCAGAGTATGAATACAGGACCAATGAAATGCAATTATTGTCTAACCACATTTGCAAATAGTAATTCTTCAAATGTTTTTTCTTATGTTTGTCCTTTTTTCTGGCCACTTAAAGCCCTGCTCTGTGGAATGTAAAGTAGTCCAAGGGCAGATACTCCAATTTCTGCTGTTGATCCTTGTGGCTCCTTTAGTGTTATCTTTAAGGTTTTTGTTGTATCTCTGACTAATGCTCTTCTTGCCCAGTCTGTGAATTTTGGTGCGTGGCCTTCTCTTGTCAGGTTTGTAGTGGTGCAATTTACTTTCCATGGATTTAAAAGTGCTCCATGGGATGTTTAAAGTTTGGGATATTTTTTAATATTTTTTTTAAGACCAGGTCTATTTATACTGACATCATGCGACAGTTTAGGTGACATTGATTGCACACAAGTGGACCTTAATCAACTAATTATGGCACTTCTGAAAGTAATTGATTGGACCACATCTTATTTAGAGGTTTTACAGCAATACTAATGTACCCTCAAGATTTCTCTTTCTGTTTATCTTAATTATTGTTTGTTTCACAATAAAAAATATATTGCACCTTCAAAGTCATAAGCATGTTGTTTAAATGGTACAAAGGAGTCATGGGGTCAGTGGAGGCTCAAGTGGTTAAGGCTCTGAGTTGTTAATCGGAAGGTCAGGGTTTAAGCCCCTGCACCTGCCAAGCATGTTGGTCAACTGAGCAAGGCCCTTAATCCTCTCTGCTCCAGGGGCAGATGTATCATAGCATCCCCTGTGGGATTACATTATTGAAGGCAGAACTGAAGTCAAAGAATAGGATTCTGACATAAACCTACCAGGCATAACATTATGACCACCTGCCTAATATTGTGTTGATCCCCTTTTTGCTGCCAAAACAGCCCTGACCCATCCTGCACTGTGTATTCTGACATCTTTCTATCAGAACCAGCATTAACTTCTTAAGCAACAATAGCTTGTCTGTTGGATCAGATCACACAGGCCAAGCTTTTGCTGTGAAATGCATCAATGAGCCCTGACCGCCCATGACCCTGTTGCCGGTTCACCACTGTTCTCTACTTGGACGACACTTTTTGATAGATACTGACCACTGCAGACCGGGAACACCCCACAAGAGCTGCAGTTTTGGAGATGCTCTGATCCAGTGGTCTAGCCATCACAATTTGGCCCTTGTCAAACTCGTTCAAATCCTTACGCTTGTCCATTTTTCCTGCTTCTAACACATCAACTTTGAGGACAAAATGTTCACTTGCTACCTAATATATCCCACCCACTAACAGGCGCCATGATGATCAGTGTTATTCACTTCACCTTGAATCCGCACCATAAGTATCGTACTCATAAAAAAAAAAAATCGTACTCGTAAAAAAAAAAATACATTAATCACAAGGTTGCTAGTTTGTTCTTTTCAGGATGCTAGTGTTTGTTATTCCAAAAATCACAAGTAGAGTTTTATGCAGATTAGGGGGCGGGATAAAAGTCTCCATTGGTCCACTGCTTCTCAACTGAAGTGACGTCACTGACGCGTGACTCTGCCGGTTAGTGTTTGAACCTGTAGTGAGCAAGTGAGAAGATGGGTGATTACAGCTACATGTAATCAATATCAATAAATACATTAGTCAGATGCCTTAACTGTCCAAGGAATCAGTTATAATGTCTTAAATTGTTCTTAAATTTTCCACTTTTGTGCAGGTGTGGATGACATGGTGCTTTCTTCCTAGAGGAGCTGAGTGCTGGGGTTGTGCTTACAGAGACTGAGTGGATGCTGTGGCCACAGACACAGTTTAGGACAGTCATTGAACCAGACTTTTATGGCTGCATGCAAGTCCATAATAATGTTGATCTATCTCTAGCACACAGAGAGAAATAAAGAGTCTAGAAATAAATTCTAATTTTAAGAGTTATTTTGACAGTTTTTTGACTCTGACAAGAAGCCATTGTTATAAGCTCTCTCTCTTTCTCTTTCTCTCTCTCTCTCATTAATATAAAACAGTAACAGTCACTGCTTAAATAAAACTTTATTTTATTTCTTTCTTGTTTTCAATATTGAACTTTGGCAGAACTATAGCAGTAACAGTCCTCGACACAGAATTATAAAAACTGCAGCAAAAAGACTACTGCAATGGGCAGAAAGAGAAGTGCAGAGTCAAATACTTTTAAAACATTATCCAAAAAACAACTGTACATCTTTTATCACCAAGAACACTGCTGTAATGGCAGCCCTGAACATTCAGACTAAAGCTGTTATCTTTCCTGGTTTCTGGAACAGTGTTTATTCTTCTTTTTCCACAGGCGGTCCGGCTCCTGAAAATATCGGGGAAAGAGCTAAAAATGTCATCAAGAGAAATTCAGCAGACTTTCATATACTCATATAAAACTGCAGATCTAGATTTTACTAACGGTCATCTTGAAAACATCTATGGGAATAGATCAGGGTATCTATGCTTTATTACACCACCAGCATGCACTTGGCCATTTCCTGTTCAGTGCATGTGTCCGTCTATGATCCTGCTGCCACTGACACTGTATCTGACTGACCCGAGCCTGTGGACGCGGTGATACAGGACTCTGATTAAGAGTCTGGGTTAATACTGTGGGAAACAAATTTTCTTGTGTTCTCGCAGAGGAAGGATCACTAACCTGTTCGGGAAAGGTCGTAAACATTCTTTCTCGCAACCAAATGGGTCGCAAATCTTAGTGGGCAAACATAGTCTCTAATGGGGGTAGGGGAAAATGAGGGGGCTGCTTTAACACAACCTGAAGGACAGCCACCAAAGTCTGTATAAATACCAGAGGTTTCTTGTCTGTCTGTGGAGATCTTGATGACCACAGCACTTCTGAGTGTGTTCTAATCTTCAATAAAAGATTCCTGCAACATACTTCCAAGTCTCCGTGATCGCTCTTCTACTGGTCTTCGGTTAATTTACAACAATACAGAGAGAAAAGTAAACACAAAGTGAATTATATTACTGTAAAGGTATATGTTTCATCATGATGAAACTGAACACATGATCTTAGTGCTGCTAGTGCACTACTGTTTGAGCAACAATAATGTTATGCTATCATGCTAATGATTGTACAATGACACACTTGTCCAGTTCATTAAAATACTCTTTAGCATAATAACAGGAGATTTGACAAGATACTACAATATCCAAACATATAAGAAGCTTTAAGTGTAGTAATTAAATGTTCTCACTTGCTCAAGACAGGTTCAAACAGGCAGTGTCGCACATCAGTCACTTTACTGATTGGCTAGAGAAGGGCAGTAGGTTGAGAAGCAGTGGACCAATCCACCCCCTAATCTGCATAAAACGCATGATTTTTGGAATAACAAACACCTGCATACTGGAAAGAGTTTTTTTTTTTTACATGATATTTTTTTACGAGTACGATACTTATGCCGCGGATTTGACGCCTTAATGGCGTCCTCAGTTGACCTGTTGTGTTTGTAGGCAAACTGATATGGGTCCAGTGTTGGGGCAAGTGTGTTTTCAGGAGAGAGAGATAATAATAATAATACATTTTATTTATAGGCACCTTTCTCAACACCCAAGGACACCAAACAATGACTTACAAAACAAAGCACATGGAAACAATACGACAAAAAAAGCAACAATAACAAAAAACAAATACAGAAGACTGTGACTGTGTGAGAGGGCAAGTAAGATTTAGGAAGAGTAAGCAAGCTTACAGGTGAGACTTGAGTCTAGATTTAAAGATAGACAGAGAGTCAAGGTTACAGATGTCTGGAGGTAAAGAGTTCCAGAGCCGGGGAGCAGAGCAACAGAAAGCCCTCTGCCCCATGGTGGCAAGACGAGCAGAAGGCACAGAAAGTTGAAGAGAAGAGGCAGATCTAAGAGAACAAGATGGAACATGAATATGGAGAAGATCAGACAAGTAAGAAGGGGCAAGATTGTGAATAGCTTTAAAAGTGAGAAGAAGAATCTTATAGTCTATGCGAAGCTTGAGCGGAAGCCAGTGAAGCTGCTGCAGAACCGGAGTGATGTGATGAAATGAAGGAGATTTAGTGATGATACGAGCTGCTGAGTTTTGAACCAGCTGAAGTTTAAGAAGAGACTTATGAGAGAGACCAAAGAGAACGGAGTTACAATAGTCAATACGGGAGGTAACAAGATTGTGAACAAGAATAGCAGTAGCATTCTCTGTGAGGGAAGGACGAAGACGGTTGATATTACGTAGATGAAAATACGCAGACCAGGTAATGTTATTAATATGTGATTGAAATGAGAGTGTACTGTCCAGGAGGACACCCAAACTCTTAACCTGAGTAGAAGGGAAAACAATAGAATTGTCAATAGAGAGGGAGAAGCTATTTATTTTAGATCATTTGAGGGCCACAAATTGAGGGCCACTGCAGCAGCATGTTTTGGTACTGGTACAATAGTGGGTGTTTTAAAGTAGGTGGGGACAATGGCCTGGGCCAAGGAGAGGTTACAAATGTTGGTGAAGCCAGCTGTTCTGCACAGGCCTTGAACACTCAGTACTGAAGTTTAAAGCTCAGAAAAGATGAATGATTAGTGTAATGTATAGTGCAAGTATGTAATCATCAACAGAATAGCAACCACATATGTGCAATAATATTATGAGTAGCCTTAGTGAGGAGCAGGTCATGTGACTCTCAGAGAGATGATCTTACCCCAGTCTCTCCAGTTTACAGAGAGAATTCTCCAGTAGACCAGAGAGACTCTTCACTCCTGAGTCTCCTAGATTATTCTCAGATAGATTCAGTTCTCTCAGGTGTGAGGGGTTTGATCTCAGAGCTGAAGTCAGAGCAGCACAGCCTTCATCTGAGACACCACAATCACACAACCTACAAACACACGATAACAGATCTATAGATTTTCATCTTTGTGTAATATTTACCATAATCAGAGAGAGAAAGACAGGCTCCATAGCCTGTAATGCATACATAACAATATAGATTTATATTATATAGAATCAATGAAGCAAAAGTCAGAATCTTTTGTAAAAAATCTTAAATTAGAATAATAATGTAAAACATCAAATGTAAAATATTCATTTTGAAGAGAATTTCTACACTAGAAGAACAGAGCATCAACAACTACAGTAAGGATTCTACACTTCACTCCTCATTCTTCTAGATTATTCTGAAACAGAGTTCATTCTCTCAGGTGTGAGAGTAAAGACTTGTCATCAAGATGATGTATCATCATGGACAGTCTTTATTTCTTTGAACAATCCCAAGGTACTATTAACACAGGCCAAATGTGTGCTAGAAGTATAAACATAATGCAGTTTTACAAAAGATAAAAGGTAATGAGCTAGGTTTTGTAGAATTTATATCTGTTTAACAGTATTTTAATCCACATTGCAGGTACATTTAATTGTTTCACTACTCACTAAACACATTGACAAATACAGATCTCTTACAAAAAAATTCATTTGCTAAAACTACAATTAATAAATGATGCTTTTAATGAGCTGCTGTGTCTCTCAAACATATGATCTTACCTCAGTTTCTCCACTTTACACTGAGGATTCTCCAGTACAGCACAGAGAGTATTCACTCCTGAGATCCTTAGATCATTCCCAGACACCTGAAGTGTATCAACAGTCAGATGCAGTTCTTTCAGATTGGAGCTTTTTGAGTTGAGCACTGATGCCAGAGCCAACAAACCACTTTGTATTGCATCACACCTGATACTGAGGGAAATAAAATAAAAATAATGAACTAACACTGGTTCAAATGATCAAACAAGGCCTCAAAGCTTTTACTGAACCTTCTCATTTTCATAAAGGCCAAAAGCACAAACAACAATCTCTTAAATGCTGCAATAATTCATAGTCAGAGCTGTTTGGATTTGACTCAGTGTGTCAATATGAAATCTATATCTAAGAAACTTTAAAGATGGGTACCTTGGCTTTGAGGGGTATGGGGAAGAGAGATACATGATTCTTAATTTAAAAATAGAGCTCTTGGGAAAAAGTTGAGTCACATTATTTCGACTAGCTTGATTTGGAAATATCTTGGGTCAATAAAGTTGTTATTAATTTATCTGGCAGGCTACACACCTAATAAAATCTTGGCCATTTATTATTAAAGAAGGTACATGAAGAGCTTCAGTTACACTGGGCACTGTATTACTGGCCAATAGTAAAAAGGCCTTTGGAATACAGTTAAAATACCCTGTTATATTGCTTGTAATCACAATGAATATTATATTTTCCACAAAGTACTAATAACAGACAGCTAATCTTACCTACTATAGTTAAACTATCTCTATAATATTACTCATCTCTGTTATTTGTGATAACTAACCCTTAAACATTTAAGTTTGAAAATAATTTAAAAAAAAGAAGAAAAAGATTATCTCTCATGGCGCCAGTGGTTTGTGCACTTCCTGGAATCGATTCATCTTCCCTCGGATAGTAATGCCTGTGCATGTGGCCTTGATGATGTATTTTTAACACACTACATTTGTGGGCATAATTTCACAGGTCGTCCGAGTGAGATGTTGTGAAAACTAGCGTTGTGTCTGTAAACTATCATAGTCGTACACTTTGGAGTTGAACTCTAACAAACACACAAAATCTCCTATCTGTAAACTGTCGTGGCCATAGATTTTGGAATCCAACTTGGACAAAACACAGAATTACATACAATCGTTTTAAATTACGCACAAGTAAATTAAAATTACACACAAATGTTCTGAATTACATACGATTATTTTTGACAGTGATTTTATTCCATAGACATGGAGCAGAAGATTCGCCATATTGGGAATTAAAGGTTTCAAGAGTCATGCAGAGATAAATTTTCTGAACAGTTAAGATATTTAATTTGTTCTCTAATAAGCTACTGAAATGAAAATGAAAATATTTACAGTCCTTGGTGTTTGTCCTTTTTTCTGTATTACAACCTGGTTGTTTGTTTCATAGTAAAAAATGTTTTGCACCTTCAAAGTCATAAGCATGTAAATCCAATGGTACAAAAACCCCCAAAATCAATTTTAATTAGCGCCAAAGCACTAGAAGTGCGAAGGGACCTCTTGTTCTTATAAGGATTATTATTATTATTATTTTTATTATTATTTTTTCAATCATCCGGGCACTTTTGGGGGTCTTAACATGC
This sequence comes from Hemibagrus wyckioides, assembly GCF_019097595.1. Taxonomy (NCBI): domain Eukaryota; kingdom Metazoa; phylum Chordata; class Actinopteri; order Siluriformes; family Bagridae; genus Hemibagrus; species Hemibagrus wyckioides. The sequence goes on along the minus strand of NC_080721.1, from coordinate 13,682,760 downwards.
TCAAAAACTCATGAAAATCAGCAGACAGGTTGGAGTCTGCGGCCATTAGGAGGTCACTGTGGCTCGGCCCTGGGCATGGCACACACCCGTTACAGCGCCCCCTGGAAGATCTTGCTGCATAGTTGATACACACTTGCACGTATGCATGTAAAACTTGCATACGGCCATACACCGTACACTGCAACAAGTTGGTTTCCATGGCTGTCATCCCAGAAGGAAGCCTCTTCTGAAGCTGGCTCACAAGAAAGCCCACAAAGAGTTTGCTGAAGACAACTTGTCCAAGAGCATGAATTACTGGAACCATGTCCTGTGGTCTGATGAGACTAAGATAAACTTCTTGGGGTCAGATGGTGTCCAGCATGTGTGGTGACGCCCTGGTGAGGAGTACCAAGAAAATTGTCTCTTGCCTACAGTTAAGCATGGTGGTGATAGCATCATGGTCTGGGGCTGCATGCATGCTGCTGGTACTGGGGGGCTGTGGTTCATTGAGGGAGACATGGATTACAGCGTTCTGAAGCAGAACATGATGCCCTCCCTTCAAAAACTGGGCCAAACAGCAATTTTCCAACATGATAACGACCCCAAACTTTTCTATGAATCCGGAGATACACCTGGTTTAAAAGATTTTGAAGGGCAGGCATTAAAATATGGGATATGAGCCAGTAGTCTGCTAGACTTATTTGCATATTCATAATACCTTTGCTTGGGAAGAAGGAGAAGTTTTTTAATGTGGTTTGTATGGTCCAAATTAAGATCAGCTCTGGCCCGGCATAGTAAAGCCCAAATTATCTGATTAAGGGCAGTGCCATGTAAACGCTCCAGTTTTTTTAACTTCTAGTTCGGTGAATTTTCATTATCTATCGAATAGCTTTTAAACCATTCCTGTAATGCCTCACAAAATGTTAGGTCAGTCAACAAGTAAGAGTTAAATCTCCAGACCCTACTGATTTTATGGTCACCCCAAAGTAATCTGCCCAAAACAATATGCTCTCAGGATTTGTGTGAGCGATCTAGTTGTTCCATTGGTCTTAATAATAAAAAAATAATAATTTCAATAAACGTTCTCATTATTTCCAGGTGCATAACCTCATAATTTCAAAACTGATGTTTTTTCTCATTAAATTGTCTTTTACATATTTAATACTTGGTCTTCAGTCTTATTTATTTGTTTATGTGACAGCTATTTATTAGCTCTTATTTAACCATTAATCTATTCACATTAACATCACCATATTACCCCTTTAAGGTCAGAACATCTCAAAGAACATATTTCTCAAAGTGTTTTCAGTTTCTCAAATTCTAACAGTATAACAGTAGAACAGTTATATTCAGATTTACTTACATTGCTTTTCTGGATGCTGCAATCACAGGCATCATCTTCAGAAGAACCAGATCTGTTATCTTCTCTGGACTGAAATATTTATTTAGGTCAAATTCTTCCAGATCCTGTTCTGAGGTCAGTAACACAAACACCAGAGCAGACAACTGGGAGGAAGAGAGTCTACTTTGTTTTCCAGATTTCAGGTAGCGTTGGATTTCCTCCACTAGAGAATTATCACCCAGTTCATTCAGACAGTGGAACAGATTGATGGATTTCTCTGGAGGAAGATCTTTACTGATCTTCTGCTTAATGTACTGAACTGTTTCCTCTTTGCTGTCGGAGCTACTTCCTGTCTGTGTTATTAAGGTATGTAAGAGTTTCTGATTGGACTCCAGTGAGAAACCCAGAAGAAAGCGAAGGAAAAGGTCCAGATGTCCAGTTTGACTTTTTAATGCCTGCTCTACTGCAGACTTGTGAACATCTGAAATTGTGTTACAGACCTGACTCTGATTAAGAACATTTATCTTTTTCTTCATGAAGGTCTGGTGCACATACAGAGCTGCAAGATGCTCCTGAATGGTCAGATGAACAAAGCAGTACACTTTACTCTGGTGAAGCCCAAACTCCTCTCTGAAGATCTGCGTACACACACCTGAGTACACTGCTGCTTCTCTCACATCAATGCCACACTCTCTCAGGTCTTCCTCATAGAAGATCAGGTTCCCTTTCATCAGCTGCTGAAAAGCCAGTTGTCCCAGTTTAAGAAGCATTTCTTCATCACTCTCCTGCTTCTGTGAGTATTTTCCTCTTATGATGTTTGTCTGAATGATGAGGAAGTGTGTGTACATTTCAGTCAGAGTCTTGGGGATCTCTCCAGTCTCTGCTTCACCCAACATCCTCTCTAGAACAGTGGCTGAAATCCAGCAGAAGACTGGGATGTGGCACATGATGTAGAGGCTTCTTAATGACTTCAGGTGTGTGATGATGTTATTGGCCAGGCTCTGATCACTGATCCTCTTCCTGAAATACTCCTCCTTCTGTGGGTCATTGAACCCTCGTACCTCTGTGACTCGATGCACACACTCAGAGGGGATTTGATCAGCTGCTGCTGGTCGGGAGGTGATCCAGATGAGAGCAGAGGGAAGCAGATTCCCTTTGATCAGGTTTATCAGCAGCTCCTGCACTGATGCTGATTCAGTTACATCACACACTCTCTCTGTGTTCTGGAAATTCAGAGGAAAACGACACTCGTCCAATCCGTCAAAAATGAACAGAACCTTTTCCAATCTGGACATTTCTGTTTTTTTTGTTTCCTTAAAAAAGACATGAAGGAGCTCCATCAGACTCAGTTTCTGGTCCTTCATCAAATTCAGCTCTCTGAAAGGAAGTGGAAATATGAGGTGGACGTCCTGATTTGTTTTCCCTTCAGACCAGTCCAGAATGAACTTCTGTACAGAGACTGTTTTTCCGATGCCAGCGACTCCCTTTGTCAGAACAGTTCTGATGGGTTTGTCTTGTTCAGATGAGGTCTTTTTCAGCACAGTTCTGATGGGTTTGTCTTTTTTAGACAAAGGCTTAAAGATGTCATTACATTTGATTGGTGTTTCCTCTGTTGTTGTTGTTCTCCTGGATGCTGCCTCGATCTGTCTCACCTCATGTTCATTATTGACGTCTCCACTGTCTCCCTCTGTGATGTAGAGCTCTGTGTAGATCTCATTCAGGAGTCTTTGGGTTCCCAGGTTTAACATCACTCCATTTAAACACTGAAACTTCTTCTTCAGATTTAATTTGAACTTTTTCTGGAGTTCATTAACAGCAGCAGATTGTGGTTTGTGTCTGTGAAACAGTGAAGTAGCAAGACATAGTTAGACATGGAGTTAAATTATTAGAGTTTAAGATCAATTTTTCTGATTGATGATAACAGATGTTTTTTTTAAATAATCTAATGACTGTAGTAAATAACAGTAGAGAGGTTTATAATACCAGTGTGTCAGTCTCGCAGTCAGAGGTGGACAGTAACAAAGTACATTTACTTGAGTACTGTACTTAAGTACACTTTTTGAGTATCTGTACTTTACTTGAGTATTATTTTTTCTGGAAACTTGTTACTTTAACTTCACTACATTTGAAAGACAAATATTTTAATTTTTACTCCACAACATTTCTGTCAAGGTCCCTGAGTAAAAAGTAGTTATGTTATCCAGAGGATTTTTTTTCACTCTTGTATTGTCATGTTTCGTGAAGTTCAGTAGTTTTCCGTCATTTTTTAAACTGTGATCAGTTGGTGGCAAAATGGACGAAGACAGATCATCAGCACAGTGTGGGCATCCATGGCCATACTTATGTTCCAGTTTTTAGAAAAGAGTAACAATTCCAGCTAAAGGTATGACTATGCTGACATATTATCCAGCCTTATCCAACCTGTCAATTAAGCTGAACACAGCCCTCCCTGCCTCAGCGGCCTGAGAGAGGCTTTTTAGTGAAGCTGGATTGATCTTCAGCCCAAGAAGGGGAGCAATTAATTCACATAACTTTGAGAACCAGCTTCTACTTAAGATGAACAAGGACTTTTTTAAGTTTGACTTATTTAACCATAGTACGATTTCTCTCTACTAGTGATCTGTGAGACATAGTATCATTGTCACAACAATGTTTTGCTCTTTGTTAAAGCAGTGTTGCTGTTGGGCAGTTATACAGCTACAGTAGCTGGGTTTTAAAGCAGGGTTTTCTGATCAGTCTGCATTTACAGACCACTTGATTAAAATGTGTATATTCACTAGGTTGCTACAAAAGGTGCTGTAAGTATTGCATACAACAATGCAGCTATAATAAAACAACATTTTTACTTTTTAAACAAACATTTAAAACATTTAAAAACAAACATTTACTTTTTACTTTTGATACTTAAGTACTTCTGTACTTTTACTTAAGTAAAAATCTGTCTTTACAACTTTGACTTGTAATGGAGTAATGTTTGACCAGTAGTATCTGTACTTTCACTCAAGTAAGGAAGTTGTGTACTTTGTCCACCTCTGGTCACAGTCATGTTGGTTTGCTCTTACCCTGTAGCTGAGATGATTTCTCTTCTCTTTAATGCCTTTCTTGAAGCACTGAGAACAAACATTGTATGTCAATGACTTTAATAGCTTAAATACTGTAGTCAAAATTTGCTGTAGCCCTAATTTTACTACAATAATGGTAATAAATGGCTGTGTGTAGCACAGCCATTAACTGTGACTTTAACAAGAACTATGGAATGTTACCTGTGTACAGAGATTCTTATTCTCACATCAATACACTTAGTATAAATATTTAACTTTAAGGACTTGGAACTAATCTTTGGACAAGTTGTTCATTGTTTCTTTTGACAGAAACATTATCTTGGCTTTGGTAAGGACTGTTATGGTTAAATGATCATTTTTATTAATGTTAAAATGTTAAATGATCATTTTTTCTTAATGTTGAAATGTTAAATAATCACATTTATTCCTATGCTGTGGAAAAGATGGAGGAGTTCAGTATAACTGTGTCAGATTCCCTTGATATTCAGAGATACAAGTTTCTTTTGGATGACTAGATCTATATGCAAAATACACAGTTCTTAAATAAGTGAAATGTTGTAGAGAGTTATGTCTTATGTTGCCTCACTTAATGATAAAAATAACTCTTTTGGTGAATGTCTGAAATTTGTTGTATAATTGTTTAACATTTTATTTTTATATTTTATTGCTACATCTAATGATTTTTTTTTATGAATATTACAGGATATGTGTTGAGGTTATACATTTTTCATGTAATTAATTTTGTGTCAAATAACAACACATTTTTGTATAGGGTTTTAGGTATTTAGATATTTCTTAACACAAAGTGTGTAGCCAAAGATGTGTTAATATTATAAATGGTTATGTACTTTGTGTTAACCTTCCTGACAAAGTCGCAGTGTTAAAATCATTAACACATTGAATGTGTCAGAATTAACACAAGCATTATCCTAAAACTCACCCACTGATGTGTAAGAATTTATGACTTAAGTTAGAGTCAGTTTTAATGCATCCTTTAATGCAAGACTGTACTGAGAGAGAGAGAGAGAGAGAGAGAGAGAGAGAGAGAGAGAGAGAGAGAGAGAGAGAGCCAGAGAGAGAGAGAGTGAGAGAGAGAGAGAGAGCCAGAGAGAGAGAGAGTGAGAGAGACAGAGAGAGAGAGAGAGAGAGAGAGAGACTAACAAGTGCACTAGACAGAAGAAGAAAATGTGTTTCTCCAGAACCTGTGTAGTGCATTAATATAACAAATACAAATTACAAATTATACATAATAAAAATTTGCATTATTGTTGAATCCAGGAAGTAAATGTCTGAACTGTCTGGTTAACTATGGGATGTTACCTGGGAACAGATGAGACCTGTGAACTATATGATGTTACCTGTCTGCATGTAAGGAGCCTGCATCTCTAAAGTTCGAAGGAAGATCCATAGACACCTCACTCTTCATGGAGACACAGCTGGGCTCTGATGGCTTTGATCTCTTCTTTGGTACAATACTATACAACAATACAGATTGGACATGAGACAGCATTTCATTGTCTTGAAAACTGGGAAAAAGAATATTACAAAATATTAGATGAATTTGTATCACTTTGTATGTAGCATATATTTCTGTTTAATACTCAATATGAACTTTTCCTCTGCTCACACACCAGACAGCAGCAGCATAGCTAGTAACATACAGAGCACAATGTTTGCAAGTGGGAACCTAACTACCTCTAAAACATCAATTACTCAGACACATTGCTTTTGTTGCAGAAACGGTCAAGTAACAGTGACCTTAATGCTGCCTGGACTTTAATTATTTTGCCTTTACTATTAATTTTTGCACTATTAAGTCATTGGAGAGGTAGTTTGTTTTTGTCCAAAGGTGGACAGAAACATTGTGTTGTCTTTTATTTTGTTATATTGTGTTAATGTTAAATGGCCTGGACACATGGCATGTACAGGTTTTTTCCCTGAGCAGATTTCATTTATGTATGCTCTGATACTTCCCAAGCCCTACGATGTGGCTGTGTCTTCAGTGTCTGTTAACCTAGGTTTGATATACACCTTGGGGAAGGTGTCAGACTCATCAGGTGCTACCTGCCTATGGGACCACTTCATTAAAAGTTCTCTTTCTTTTTCTGTTAATGTCCACCAGAATTTCTTTAGTGCTTGCTCTACTGTACTGATCAAATTTGCAAAGCCCTTGCTACTGCCAAATTTTGCTTGCTGCCAGTTCCATTAGGTTTTGTATCACTTTTTGACATTGCATGGCAAAGAGAGCTCTATTTGTGCCCCCTTTAAAATTTGTTCCATTAAAAGCCAGTACACAGATGTACTCATGTCTGTTCTGTTTTTTTCCATTGTGGCACACACCTTTAAGACACTTTTGTTAAAAGAAGATACACGGTTTAAATTAAAAGCTGATAGATTACATTAACATTAAAAATTTCTCTTCCAAAACTCATTTTTCCCGACTTTCCATGTAATGGCTGATGGACAAAACTGCAATCTAAAAGCTGCTTTGCTGCTCAATAATTGAATCACCCCATTGCCCTCCTTCCTCTTTCATAGATATAGAACACTTTGGGGTAGCCAGTGGAGTTTGTCCCAAAAGAAATCTAAAATAATACTCTGTAACTTTGCTAGAAGACCTTCTGGAGATTCTAGAACAGCTAGATGATGTCATAAAACCGATGCTACCAAGTTATTAATAATAATTGTTCACCATCTATAATTATAATTATTTGTGGTAAAAGCCATTTTCCTAAAATTCCCTCAATTTTTTCCACTACACACTCCCAATTTTGTTTACAGTCAAGGTGTTCCCTAGGAAATCTCCTAGATACTTGATTCCATCTTTAGACCATTTAACCTCCAGGTAAACTCAGATCTCCCCCATCCTATCTGTCTACCAACAATGCAGTGCTTTTTGCCCAGTTTACTTTTGAAGAAGAAATTTTTCCAAAGCAATCTACAATATTTCTAAGCTTTTGTACATCATTGCTTCCATCTATTGCCACCATGATGTCATCGGCATAAGCTGAGAGGCGTAAGGGTAAAAAATCCTTAGAGAGAGAGAGAGAGAAAGAGAGGGAAAGAGAGGGAAAGAAAGAGACACAGAGATAGCAAATGTGTTTCTCCTTAGTCTGTGTAGTGTATTTATATAAAAATAAAGACTTGTATTATTGTGTAATCATGGAAGTAAATGTCTTAATCATCTGGTGAACTATGGGATGTTACCTGTCTGCATGTAAGGAGCCTGCATCTTTAAAGTTCCAAGGAAGATCCATAGACGCATCACTCTTCATGGAGACACAGCTGGGTTCTGGTGACTTTGATCTATTCTTTGGTACAGTACTATACAACGATGCAATAATACAGAGTGAGCATGAGACATAATTTTATTTTCTGGAAAATTGGGATAAAATAACATGACCTCTATTTCTTCTCTTACAATAAGTCTGAAATAATGGTTACATTAATGCCTGTGTGCTGCACGTGATGTAAGTGACATTTATATCTAAAAAAATTCAAAAGTATGTTGTCTTTTGTCTTTGTAGTGGTGTAACCACAAATTAACTGGATGGGATGAGGAAATATACAAACTAAAATCACAACTTTATTCCTAACCTCTACAGTGTTATGAGAAAGTGTAATGTGCATTTCAGGTGGATGTCAGACAGTAGCAGTGCTGATGATACAAATTTGTTAGTGTAATCATTTAAGGATCAATTTGTAATCAAACATCTTTGAGGAAAAAAAATCATAAACCTTGATTAAGGCACTTCAGTTCTCTCAGAAATCCTCTTGTGGTCCAGGCAGAATTTGAGTTAAGCTTATTGTATCAATATCACAATGTTATAATATTTTCCATTAATACTCAGACACAATTTTTTCGATGAAAACACAAAGTAGCAGTGATAAACAGTGCTTAAATTTTAGCACCTAATAACAATGCTGTTACTCTGCACTTAAAATTCATTTTAGAATCAGCATCAAAAACTAATTTGACTTTATTTGCTCTTCAGTGGAATGTACAGTCTTTATGGGCTGTTTAATTATTTTGTTAGACGTTACTATTACTCTAAGTGTCACATCATGGTGCATTTTCTTCCAGGTTATCTGGATGAAACTGTGAAACAACAGACTGCACAATTATTGATATTAATTACTCTAAAATGTTTAATGAAATCAGTGTCACAGCATTACAGCCTAATTAAAGTAACAAACATTTACTGATATCATAAATATTTGGCAATATTTCTGTTTAATATTCATTAGGACCTTTTCCTCTGCTAACACACCATACAGCTGCAGCAGAACTAGTAACATATAAAGCACAAGTTTGAGAGTGGGAACCTAACTACCTCATTCATATCTCAATTACTCAAGACAAATTTCTTTTCAAGGAAAATCATCTAAGTAACAGTGATACTAATGCTGCCAGGATTTGAACACAAACCAGCAATGTTGTTACTTTGTACTTACTATTCTTTTTTGAACTATTATTCTTTTGGAGAAGTTGGTTGTTTATTCCCAAAGGAGGACAGAAACATTGTGTTGTCTTTTGTATGGTGTGTTAATGATAAATATTTTTAGAGACATACATATAGTGCACTACACAAAAAAAGTAAACAAGGACAAATGTTGTAAATGAGTTGAGTGGTGAACTATGGGATGTTACCTGTCTGCATGTAAGGAGTCTGCATCTTTAAAGTTCCTAGGAAGATCCATAGACACATTACTCTTCATGGAGAGACAGTTGGGTTTTGGTGAGTCTGATCTCTTTATCTGTATAGACCTGTACAACAATACATTAATACAGAGTGAGCATGAAACAGAAATTCATTGTCTGGAAAACTGGGATACTATGACATGACCTCTACCTCTTCTTATACATGAAGTCTAAAATACAAGTTAGATCAATGCCTCTTATTTAAATCTTTTAAAGATATTATGATTTTGTGATGTCTTTTTTTGTATCAAGATTTTTATTTATTTTTTCAGGTTAAGTTCACATCAGGAACATATATCACAGTCCAATGAACTATATACAAATAGATGCCATGAAGCTGTCCATTTATCAAAAGGACAAAAATAAAAATTAAAATAAAGTCAGCTAAGCATAGAAAGCATGTCATCTTTTTAGCCTATCTAGTGTAACAAAGCACCCGAGGCGAGCTGTGTAGGATCCATTTGAAGTTTATTATATAACAACCAAAACGCCAGGTAAAAGAGTAATCTGAACAAACAAGCAAAAAGTCTGATAACCAGTAAATCCAAACATTAAGCAAACAAATCCAAAACACGTAGAGCATACATGAAATGTGGCTTGGTAATGTAGTAATACAAATACTTGGTGTTCATGGGGCGGTGGTGGCTCAAGTGGTTAAGGCTCTGGGTTGTTGATCAGAAGAACCCCACCAGGGGTTCAAGCCCCAGCACTGCCAAGTTGCCACTGTGGGGCCCAGTGAACAAGGCCCTTAACCCTCTCTGACTCCTCCCATCATTTCAGAACCTTACTATTAATAAAGGAGCTCATTAAATCATTACATTTTCTCTCACACAGGTATGCCATGCAGTATTATCTCTTATACAGCTTGTGTGTGAAGCAGTGCCATGTAGATCCTGTATTATTTACTATTATTTTACAATAATCTATATTATACATGCACCTTATTTCATTCCTGATTTATGCTGCCACTACTTTATTTATTATTCTTTGTTTATTTTTTTATTTTTTACAGTTTCTCTTCTCTTCTCTTATTGTTCTCTCATCTCTCATTCTCTCATCTCTCCTGCTGCTTGTATCTTGTCTACTTTATGCTCTTGGTGACTTTTCTATAGTATTTCTTTGAGGGTCGAATGTGGTCGAGACCCGAATCAATAGTCCTAGCGACGCCCCTGGGCCCAGTCATCTATGGCAGGTACAACAGAACGTTCTCCAGACCACGAGAACAGAGGGGGTTGGTAACCTAGGATACATTGAAAGGAAGTGAGGCCCATGGAAGAGTGAATGAGGGAATTTTGAGCATACTCTGCCCACAGGAGGAACTCACTCCAACTCACTTGTTGTTGGCAGGTGAAGAATGAATGGAGGTATCTGCCGATCTCGATTTAATCACTCAGTCTGACCACTGGACTGAGGATGATATCCTGAACTAAGACTTATGTTGATACCCAAATGTGTGCAAAAGGCTGGACATGAATTGGAGCCCTCGGTCCGAAACTATGTCTTCAGGGATGCCATAAGTGTGGAAAATGTGGTATAGTAGTGTAGTTGCTGTTTCCATAGCTGTGGGCAAAGCCTTGAGGGGGACCAGGAGGCAAGCCTTCGAGAACCTGTCAATAGCTAGGAGGATTATAGTTTGTCCCACAGAATTGGGGAGGTCAGTAATGAAATCCAAAGCCACGTGGGACCAGGGTCGCTTGGGGATAGACGGAGGCTTTAACAGGCCCATGGGGAGCTGCCGGCTAGTCCGAGACTGAGCACAGATATTGTAGGTCCCCATGTAGTCCTTTACGTTGTGAGCTAGTGTTGGCCACCAGAACTGGTTGTGGACTAGGGCAATGGTACGCCTGAGCCCAGGGTGGCCAGAACTGGGTGTTTAGTGAACCCACTATAGTACTCTTGGACAAAGGGGGTTTGGTATGAAGAGCTTGGTAGGTGGATAACCAGGTAGTGGAGGATCGTTGGTCTGATTGTATGCTGTCCAAAGGGCTTTCAATGGAAATGGAGAAACATGGTTGCACTTGTACCTTGTGGAGACAATGTTCCTGACAGTGCTGTGACCAGCGGGTAAATTCTCCTTTCTTCCAGGATATGGTAAGGTTGTGTAACTGTAGCCATAGGAAGCCTAAGATTATAGGGTTTGAGGGGGTGTAGATGACATAGAACATAGTCTCTTCAAAGTGCAGTAATCCAACTTGCAATGTGATAAGACGGGTTCACTTGACAATGAGACCTCCCCCAATTGGACGGTCGCCATTGTGGGCAGATGCAGCTTTCCTGCGAGTGTTGTGACCAAACAATCAGAAACAGAATTTACAAGGGTGCCCTGAGGGTCCAATGTCTAGTGGGCCCTGTGCTCACTGCCTGGCACTGTGGAGCTTCACTGGCATTTACCACTGAACACCAGAATTGGCAGGTCCCACACTGGCACCCTGTGTTTTTCACAGATGAGAGCAGGTTCACCATGAACACGTGACAGACATAAAAGGGTCTGGAGAAGTCTTGGAGAATGTTATGCTGCCTATAAGATTGACCGGTTTTGGTGGTGGGTCAGTGATGGTCTGCGGCAGCATATCCATGGAGGGACACACAAACCTCTAAAGGCTAGACAAGCCTCTAAAGGCACCCTGACTGCCATTAGGTATCGGAATGAAATCCTTGGACCCATTGTCAGACCCTATGCTGGTGCAGTGGGTCCTGAGTTCCTCCTGGTGCACGACAATGCCCAGCCTCAGGAAGCAAGAATATGCAGGCAGTTGCTGGAAGATGAAGGAATTGATACCACTGACATATATTTAAGTCCGGAAGTAAAAACCAGAAGTAGAACCGGAAGTTTCAAAACTCAGGTGAGAGTTCCCTCTGCTGGTCAAGTGGGAAAATTGTGGGTGCTTTCGTGACAATACAGTTTCTGTCCTGGAAAAGTGAAGCAATTCGAAGATCAGGGTTTCTGTTACTGGTGTAGATGTGATGCACCCTGTCTACTAGGGATGCAACAATACAGTTAACCCAGGGTTCAATACCTACTGCTGTATTTTAACCACAGTTTTTGGTTCAGTTCAGATGGCTTGGCAAATTAAAGGGGTTTTTTTTCACTATTCTTTGCTTAGGTGACAGGAACAGTATGTTAATAAGAAAAAAAAACTGGTTTTAGTTGCAATTCTCTTTATTTTACTTAAATGCAAAAATCAACTTGTACACATTCATAGTGTACAGAAAATAGTTAGATATAAAAATCAGTGCTTGTATGACTTTCTTACAGGGGACGGGTTTGGAGTATGGCGCTCTTTTTTTCCCAATCCACTATGTAATGATCAGTCACTGTGAGATAACTCTCTGTTACCCACAAGGTCCAACTATCTGTTGTTAGAGCAAGGCTTTGCACTTTAGCCAATTCGTTTTTGATTTTTTTGCGCATCTTTCTGTAGAGGTTGGGAATTACCTTGGTGCCCAAAAAAAGGATGTGGTGGTAGTGTGTAACAGGGTTTGAGCATGAAAACACCTGCAAATCTTTAGCAATAAACACCCCTACTGCATTTGTGATTTTTTGTGTCTTTCGGAACCAGTTGGGTATGAATGCTGGAAGGAATCAGCTAGGGACTGTTGCTTTTTGGATGCCTGTGTTACCTGCTCTGCCATCCTGCTTCCAGACAGTGATATCGCTGGGTGATGGAGCTGCAGATGTGGAGTCATATTGGAAGTATTTCCATTTGAGTAGTAATTCGTGTGTAACAGTGCTTGCACACAGTCATTTTTTGTTTAGCATTTTTGTTTCATTGGCATCATAGTCAACAACAAATCCAAAATGTCAGCGGTGCTTCTTCGTATTTGTCTCACTTCACCGCTCACCATGGTTAGATTGTGAAATCTGACACCAGCTTTACAAGCATGGTTAAGCGCTTCTAACTTTAGCTTGCACTGATTGGATTTTTACTTGCGGAGAGGCGTGTCTGTCTCAGCGTGTAGACATACAGTACAGGCAGACACAAACAGGCTGTTCAGAAGTAAAAAAAAAGGCATGGTTATTTTTATTTCGTAGAAAAACCTGAAAAAAAAACACAGTTCACATACACATATTGAACCGTGGAGGATGTACCGAATGGTTCAATATTATATTGAGTATTGTGGCATCCCTACTGTCTACTCTATCAAGCTATTTCTAAGTTAAGGGGTCCACAAGGGGAAATAAAGTGGAATGTAAAAACCTATCATGCACTACACAGAAGAAGTAAACGTTTCTTCATATCTCTGTGTAGTGTGTTTATATAACAATGTAGATTTGTATTATTGTTGAAACAAGACATAAATGTCATAAATGAGTTGAGTGGTGAACTAAGGGATGTTACCTGACTGCATGTAAAGAGTCTGTAATGTTCCAAGGAAGATCCATAGACACATCACTCTTCATGGAGATACTGCTGGGTTCTGGTGAGTCTGATCTCTTTATCTGTATAGGCCTGTACAACAATACATCAATACAGAGTGAGCATGAGACAGAAATGAGTCTGAAAACTGGGATACAATTACATGACCTCTACCTCTTCTCATATATGGAGTCTGAAATATATATATATATATATATATATATATATATATATATATATATATATATATATACACACTATATTGCCAAAAGTATTCACTCACCCATCCAAATAATCAGAATCAGGTGTTCCAATCACTTCCATGGCCACAGGTGTATAAAATCAAGCACCTAGGCATGCAGACTGTTTTTACAAACATTTGTGAAAGAATGGGTTGCTCTCAGGAACTCAGTGAATTCCAGTGTGGAACTGTGATAGGATGCCACCTGTGCAACAAATCCAGTCATGAAATTTCCTCGCTCCTAAATATTCCACAGTCAACTGTCAGCTGTATTATAAGAATGTGGAAGTGTTTGGGAACGACAGCAACTCAGCCACGAAGTGGTAGGCCACGTAAACTGACGGAGCGGGGTCAGTGGATGCTGAGGCGCATAGTGCAAAGAGGTCACCAACTTTCTGCAGAGTCAATTGCTACAGACCTCCAAACTTCATGTGGCCTTCAGATTAGCTCAAGAACAGTGCGCAGAGAGCTTCATGGAATGGGTTTCCATGGCCGAGCAGCTGCATCCAAGCCATACATCACCAAGTGCAATGCAAAGCGTCGGATGCAGTGGTGTAAAGCACGCCACCACTGGACTCTAGAGCAGTGGAGACGCGTTCTCTGGAGTGACGAATCGTGCTTCTCCATCTGGCAATCTGATGGACGAGTCTGGGTTTGGCGGTTGCCAGGAGAACGGTACTTGTCTGACTGCATTGTGCCCAGTGTAAAGTTTGGTGGAGGGGGATTATGGTGTGGGGTTGTTTTTCAGGAGCTGGGCTTGGCCCCTTAGTTCCAGTGAAAGGACCTCTGAATGCTTCAGCATACCAAGACATTTTGGACAATTCCATGCTCCCAACTTTGTGGGAACAGTTTGGAGCTGGCCCCTTGCTCTTCCAACATGACTGTGCACCAGTGCACAAAGCAAGGTCCATAAAGACTTGACTGGCCTGCACAGAGTCCTGACCTCAACCCGATAGAACACCTTTGGGATGAATTAGAGTGGAGACTGAGAGCCAGGCCTTCTCATCCCACATCAGTGTGTGACCTCACAAATGCGCTTCTGGAAGAATGGTCAAAAATTCCCATAAACACACTCCTAACCCTTGTGGACAGCCTTCCCAGAAGAGTTGAAGCTGTTATAGCTGCAAAGGGTGGACCGACGTCATATTGAACCCTATGGATTAGGAATGGGATGTCACTTAAATTCATATGCGAGTCAAGGTAGGTGAGCGAATACTTTTGGCAATATAGTGTATATATATATATATATATATATATATATATATATATATATATATATATATATATATATTTTATTTAATCAACATTTTATTTATTTATTCAGGTTTAGTTCACACCAGGAACATATATCACCGTCCAATGAACTATATACAAATAGATACCATGAAGCTGTCCACTTAAAAAATGACAAAAATAAAAATGAAAATAAAGTCAGATAAGCACAGAAAGCATGTCATCTTTTTAGTCTATCTAGCAACATCACAGCAATATTTCACCACCTATGATTAGTGTTGTCCTCCGTGCCATTGAGCCTGAGCAGTGGAGCCTTTCAGCAAGACAATGTTTCTAAAATAAGATGAAAGTTGCAGAAGTGGATAGCTCTATCCATAACTTCAAAATAGTCTTTCTATAAGGTCCTTTGTTCGTTCAGCTGAAAAGTTTAGTCATCTAAGAATAAGTCTTCTTATCTAATAAGAAGTTGAGGATCTCTTGTTATATCCAAACAAAGGAAATCAGAAAAAAAACAGTACATACGAATTTCCAAAAAGGAACCACCACTGGGCATTCCCAAAACACATAGAAGTAGGAGCCTACTGCAGATTTATTACATAAATAGCAGTAAGTATCATATCTATCCTTCATAAGCCATATGAATCCCCTTCATATCTAGTCAGATTAAACTCATTGAAAAAACCTCTAGGTGGTGGAAGAGGCAACAAAATTTTAATACAAAATTAACCCTGGAAAGTACATTCATTTTAATTGTAGATATTTTTTCAGTGGAGAGCCAAACATAAGGGACCACTTGTCTAAAGGACCACTTGTCTAAGTAATCCCTGATCTTATCCTGGCAAGTTTTATAAGTCCGGATGCTCTTTGTGGATTATAGCTCAGCATTAAAAACCATTCCTCCCTACAAACTGGTGGACAAATTTGAGGAATTGGGACTTCCACACTCCACCTGCATGTGGATTAACAGCTTTCTGTCAGATCGTAGTCAGAGGGTCAGAGTGGGCCGACACACATCTACAGCCCTCAGCCTCAGCACTGACTTCCCACAGGGCTGTGTGCTGAGCCCCCTCTACACTCTCTACACCCACAACTGCACCCCCGCTCACCATAGCAACACCATTGTGAAGTTTGAGGAAGACACTACGGTAGTGGGACTCATATTGGGTGGGGATGAGTTGCCTTATGGGGTGGAGCAGCTGTTGTGGTGGTGTAAAGAGAACAACCTGCTCCTCAACACCACTAAGGCCAAGGAGCTGATCACTGACTACAGGAGGAAGAAAACAGACATTATTCCACTTTCCATCAGTGGGGACTGTGTAGAGAGGGTAGCTGACTTCCAGTTCCTGGTCCTGGTCCGGTCCAGTTCCAGACCGAGGAGGGCCTGACTTGGAGCACGAACACCTCTGAGCTGCTGAAAAAGACCCAGCAGAGATTCTCCTTACTTAGAGGGCTGAGGAAGAACAACATCATTCAGAGACTACTGGTGTCCTTCTACAGGGTGCTCCATAGAGAGCATCCTGACATACTGCATCGAGGTATGGTTTACCAGCTGCACAGTGGCTCTGAGGAAAGCGCTAAAGAGGGTCATATACATGGCCCAGAAGATCGTTGGCTGCCCTCTCCCAACAGTGGAATAACTACACAGTTCACAATATATTAAGAAAGCCCAAAGCATCCTTAAGGACACATCACACCCCGGACATGATCTGTTTGAACTGCTACCGTCAGGCTGGCAATACAGAACAATCAAAGCCAGGACAAACAGACTAAAAAACAGTTTTTATCCAACAGCCATAACTGCACTCAATAATCTAAAACACTGTTTACATGGGAATGCGCAATAGGTGATGAATGTATGATTGTATGTGGGATAGGCTGTCAACTTATTTTAGTTAGGTTTTTTATTTTATACCATTTTCTTTATTTTTTAAACTAATTAGTATTTTTAAATTGTTGAAGGTTGAGTGTATGTATGACTGCTGCACTTTTTTGACTGTTTGACACTAAAATTTCATACATGTAACATGGTACAATGACAATAAACATGCATTCTATTCTATTCTATTCTATTCTATTCTATTCTATTCTATTCTATATTATAATTACAATTAGATATGAAATGGATTAAGGGAGATATAGAGATGCCCAAATATGTGGACTGCTTTACTATGGGGATCATGGAGGGCTGTTGGACTCCTGTCCGGCTGCCTCATTCAGAGGCATTAAAGCAGATATATTCCAACTGATTTTGTAACCTGAGTGTGTGCCAAATGTGTTGAAAAGATTGAAGAACTTAGGAATGCACAGAGAAATATTGGAAACTTAGAAAGGGTATCTGCAGGTTTATAAGAGTTAGATTTAAGACCTTTTCAATACCATGCAGAATGAAATCTAAGACCAAGAGGGTCTTTTTCAGCAGCTTCAAGAGTGTCATAAGATGTTCCTGGATTTGCTATCTTCTTTTTCCTAACTGCATCCATGTACATGGTCACTGATGGCCAGACCTCCAAAGCTCTCTACACGTCTGGTAGATTTTCAAGCCACCTGTGTCCACAGAATGAAAGTGGAAATTTTGTGCATTTGGTTAGAGCAGTAAAATCCTCCCTCCTAGCTGGTACATTGGAAAGAGTATGTGCAAGGCCCTCAGAACCTTCTCCAGGTGCCAAATGGAGAAGCCATGTTTGCAGGTGTTGTATAGGGTGTGGAGGCCACAGCTCCCCACCACAATTAGCTGTGTGCCACCAAACTGCTCGTGATGCTCCTGTTCTAAAAACGTCCAACTGACATTTGGTACATCTATAGAAACAGAGAGTATCTTTTCAGTTTGAACTGCAGTGCACATTCCTAGAAAAAAAGTAAATAATTGAGAAAAAATTAAAGTGTTGCGATGAAGCCAAGCCTAGCGTTGTTCTGATGTCTGCTGGAGCGGAGGTCGTGGCATGGGCATTGCTAGGCCATTTTTTTGTGTGTGTAGCCCCCCTAACATTTCTACTCAGCCCCCCTAAAAATTCTGTGATTTTCCATAAACTGTAAACAAATTGGTGATCGCCTCAGCCCCCTTTAAATTTCATATAAAAACGGCAGGCTCTTCCCCGTCTCTCAGCGCGTTCTTCAACCCGCAGACCATGGCGTCGCACAGCGAGGAACAGAGCATTTTACAGATTTACATTTACATTTAGATTTACAGAAGTTAGCAGACACCCTTATAATAGCTGTATAATAACTGTAGTTTATTATAATGTCCAGTTATGTCTGTTACCTTTTAACAGACTTCAACAACAAACACAAGACAAGAATGGTCTACCAGAATGGCCTGAGGTGGAGGGACTGATGGGTAACGTAGTCCTTACACAATAAACACACAGTGATGGTGACATAAACTTCAGAAGCTCAATAAAATAAAAAAAACAAATCAGAGTCCATAATTCTGTCCTTTGACTTGTGCACCTGTAGCGTTTACTACTAATCAACCAAACACAACTTTCCTCATTCACTGGTTTTATTCAAGAACTATAGGGTTGCTGTTCTGGCTGCAACCCATGCCGTACAACAAC
The DNA here is from genome assembly GCF_019097595.1 of Hemibagrus wyckioides. NCBI lineage: Eukaryota > Metazoa > Chordata > Actinopteri > Siluriformes > Bagridae > Hemibagrus > Hemibagrus wyckioides. Next base: position 13,664,289 of record NC_080721.1, on the reverse strand, counting down.
CAAAACAAAAACTAGCTGCCCTCCTAACCTGCCAGCTAACCACGCCCCCAAAAACTTCCCACCTCCCTTAAAGTGAACACCAGTTAACAGTTAGAGCCAGCTCCTATTAAGTAACAACACTTAACATCCTCATCCCAACTAATGTCTTCAACACTGTAATGACATTACACTGCCCCCCCCTGCTAAGACAAACCCTCGTCCCCGAGTGGGCAAACAAAGTCTTTGAGGTACTCAGGCCTCTGCCTCAGCCTCTTCGTCCGCACATCAGGCTGCTGGCTTGAGCCTACCAGGAAATGGGGGTTTGAGGCATGGGGTACAGAAGAAAATTCTTGGGCAGGGGCCGAGTATGAGGTGCTTAAAGGAAAAGGTTCCTGAACAACTGAAGTTTGTGGCAAGGGGTCAGCATCCCTATTACTCTGTGAGGTCTGTGGTTTGGCCGTCTCTGATTGGAAAGGGCTAGTCAGGGTACCTCTGTATGGGGCTAATCCATCTCTGTGCAGAGCTACCTTCCTGCTTTTATGAGGCATCTGTACCCTATACACTACCTCTCCCACCCAGTGGCAGTCAAGCTTAAAGGAATGTCCTCTTTTTTTCCTCGGACTGTAGACCCAAACTGATTCGCCCACCTGAAAGTCTCATCCCTTACTCCGGACATCATAGTTCCTCTTCTGCCACATACCAGCCTTTCCCAATTGATCCCTAGCAAACACATGGACCGTTTCCAGTCGATCCTGTCCGAACAGACAGTATAATTATGTATTAATTCCAGGGAAAGTTATCTTCCAAGCCACGAAAGAATAACTACTTTATAAAGTACTAGCTGTAATTTAGCATGTAGCAAGAGCAATGTTCAGATACCCCGAAATTGTGAGCAAAGCACAGAGACAATCACTCATGAATAAAATGCATTTAATAAAACAGAAACACACAACACATACTAACTATGACACACGTACATAAAAGACAGAATAAGGCCTATAGAAAGAGAATAAGAAGGTAAATAGAGATAGAGAGTAAGGAAGGGAATACGAAGGAAATCAGAACGAGAGAGAGAGAGAGAGAGAGAGAGAGTGAAAGAGATATGGAAATAGAGAAGAGATCAAATATATATAAATGGCAAGTTTCAAATCGAGTTTTGGTTACAACCGTGTGAGAATCATCAGGGTAATTAGGATTTGCCTTAATAAAGGGGCTTCAGCTTAAAATTGCAGACCTAAAATAATTAGTAATTTTTACTTGCATTGGTTCGTTGATAAGAGTCCTGATGTAGTGGACCAAGGAGGGTCGGAGATTCAAAGTCCTCAGAGTAAGCAAGAGATTCTGCTGGTACGAAAAAGGTTTTGGTGGTGCAAACAAAAGTTCTCCGATTGAAGCTGCCGGCAAAGTCTCAGAAGAAAGTGAAAGTCTTGTCCCGAAGAAAGATCGGAGTCGAGTCAGGCCCCGATAGATGGGTGCTTAGGGTTTTTATTGATCCCTTGGTCGCATCCAGTTTTTCAGAGTAACCAATCCAACACCTGAACTTTTGGAGGGAAAGAGTTTCTTTGTCTCCACTCGGGCACTCATTTGCATACTTTATCGTGAAATCGGAGAATGGATAAGGTTTATATTAACGTATCGTAGGCTCATATTATGTACTTGAATGACCACATGGCCTACACTATTGCTTCTAAAAGTAAAAGCAGATCATTTTGATAGTAGACACGAAAGAGACAGTATGAGAGGAGAGGAAACTGGGTATAGGCAATTAAAACCTACATTCTTATCTTATAAAACATGTTCTGTTTCATGCAAAACACAGAACAACAGGTCATGAGTGGTAATACAACCATAAAAATATAAAGGCAAAAGGGGAATACATATACATAGGTGTGTTGGGTATGGGTCAGGTAGGGTTTTACTATTGTTTTATTGAAACTTGAATAAAGGAACTCTCCTTATGTGTGTGCGTGTGGGGGTCAGGACGAGCGTTTCCAGATGCTTTGGGTGCGCGTGTGTGTGTGTGTGTGGGTAGGTGTGTGTGTATGTGTGTGTGTGTGTCTTCAGTCAGAACTTTGGTCACCCCCCGGTCAAGACGTCGATTCGGTTTAGATTAGGGAATTCTTGTTGACTTTTAACAGCTGTAAAACTGCTGGGCGCAGGGTGATTTGTGTGTTAAGGTCACAAGTTGATGGCGAGTCCCAGGGGTGTGAGGCTGGGCTATCAGTACTGATGGTCTGCAGAACTCCAACATTCATGGTGGTGGAATTCCTAATTTGTCTCCAGACTTGTTGGGGGGTCAGGCGTTATCCAGAGCCATCAGACATCCCGGAGCCTGGCTCTCATGAGTTACAGCATGTCGGTTGAGGTATAATGAAACAACTATAAGCAGTGATAGCTCAATTGTGAGCTGCGTAATAGTTAATTGAGTTTTGAGAAGGATGCAACTGACTCCATGAGCAAGTCATCTGACCTGGAGACGCTACACCTGCAACAACCTTGCATACTCCGGTCCAGCTGGTACAGCTGGTGTATCTGGGAGCTTCCCAAACAACAACTCTGGTGGGGTCCGAAGCTCACATCCCAGCATAAGCAATGCAGGGGTGCACTGAGTAGAGTCCTGTACCGCTGATCTGTAGGCCATGAGAATAAATGGAAGGTGAGTTTCCCAGTCCTTCTGGTGGTCAGCTGTGAGGATGGCCAGCTGCTGGGCCAAGGTCCTATTAAATCTATCAACAAGACCATCACTTTGGGGATTCAAGGGAGTTGTACGTGTTTTCTGCATGCCTAGCCATTCACACAGGGCCGCAAACAGCCTGGATTCAAAATTCCTCCCCTGATCACTATGAATTACCTCTGCCATCCCGAACCTGCTAAACAGAGCCTCCACCAGGGCATCAGACACTGTCCCTGCTTCTTGGTTTGGAATCGCATAGGCCTCTGGCCACTTAGTAAAATAGTCCATAGCAGTGAGTACAAAATGGTTACCTTTTTCCGTGACAGGAAATGGGCCCATGATGTCCACAGCAACTCTTTCCATTTGGGCCCCCACAGCCTGCTTCTGCAGTTCTGCCTGGGACTTGTCGAGAGGGCACTTATAGGCAGCACAAGCATCACATTGAAGGCAGAAATCTTCCACGTCTCGTCTGTGCCAACCCCAGTAGAACCCTTGACAAAGGAGGTGTAGGGTTTTGGACACGCTGAAATGGCCAGCCCCACGACTCCCATGACAAGCCAATAACACAGACTCCCTCAAAGCCTTGGGCACCACCACTTGCCATCTGGACTCCCCAGTGGCAGGTTCCTTCCATGCATGCTGGAGCACCCCATCACTCAGCCGGTGTCAAATTTGGACCACAAACCCTTTGTGACCAATGAGTATCCCCCAAAATGGGCCTGCAGCCACTGCAGAACTGGCTTCAGATCCCCATCTTGCTCCTGCTGTGCCCTCCACTCAGGTGTGTCAACCACCAACAGTGCCCCACAAGCGGGCTGTGCAGGCTCATTTTCTTGACACAGTTCCCTCTCCCGTGTCTCTCTTTTCTCACAGTAATGGCAGCCCCCAGCAGCCATCGAGACGAGATGAGGAGACAATGCATCGGCGTTGGTATGGTGAGACCCCGCCCTGTGAACTACTGTGAAGTTGTATGAGTGGAGCTCCTCCAACCACCGAGCCACTTGACCTTCGGGCTCACTGAAGGACATCAACCATTGAAGCGCTGCATGGTCAGTTCTTATTGTGAACGCAACACCGCCCAGGTAGTATTTAAAATGCCTCACTGCCATAACCACTGCAAGCAGCTCCCATCTGGTGACACAATAGCGCCTCTCACGCTTGTTAAAGACCCTATTAAAATATGTAATCACCTTCTCACCCTCAGATCCGGTCTGTGGCAACACCGCCCCAACACCAGCATCGCTTGCATCCGTGTCTAAAACAAAAGGCAGATCAGTGTCAGGAGGAACAAGAACTGGGGCTTTAATTAATGCCTGCCTAAGGGTATCGAATGCCTTCTGGCACTCATCAGTCCATACAAAGGCACAGTCTTTCTGTTGGAGGTGGAAGAGTGGTGCAGCTATGCACGAAAACCCTTTTACAAACCTCCTATAGTAAGATGCTAGCCCCAGAAAACTCTTCAACTGCTTAAGGTCTGTAGGGGCTGGCCAGTCTCTGATAGTGTTAATTTTTTCCTGGTGCCTATGCCCTCCCTCCCCAGAGGCCAAGGAACTCAACTTCCCACCTCATAAAGTGGCATTTATCTGGATGTAATTTTAGGCCTGCCACCACCACTCTTCCAAGCACACGACTGACAGAATCAAGTGCTCTATCGAATGATGCACCATGAACTAGCAGATCATCCAAATATACAAGACATTCATGGTGAGGAACTCCCTCCAACACTTTGTCCATGAGCCATTCAAACGTGGCAGGTGCATTGCAGAGCCCAAAAGGAAGGACCTTGAACTGCCGTTGGCTAAAATTTGGAGGGGCTCACCTTGTCTTCGGTATCTGTTATGAAATTCTGTCCTTAAAAGGACAGGCTGACTACAATGTCCAAACCATCTATGAAGGCCCCCAACCAGTGCATTATAATCATTCCGCTCCGCAGGGCTCAGTAACAACAGGCATGCAGCTGCATCATCAGTGAGGCACAGTGCTAGCTGTAAGGCTTTATGGTTTACAGACCAGCCTGCAGCATCAGCTAACAATTCAAACTGGGCTCGGAATGCATCCCAATCTGTCTTACCGGAGAACCGTGGTGTTTTAATAGCACGAATGTCTGAATCTCGGACATACTCCCTGGGGAACTGGGGGCCGCAAGGATTGTTTACATCCTGCGTCATCACATCATAGTGAGAGCACAGCACGCCAGCTTGCACATGCGCCGTTATTTCTGCGCCATTTTGTTGAAGCACATATTTCCCGCGCGACGCGATGAGGGGCGCAAAGCCAGCTTCCGCAGCTTGCAACCTGATAGCCTCACTCTTTCCGTCCGCCTCTCCCGAAATCCAGTGCGGATCTACCACCTGGCTGTGTGTCCACAAACACTCGTTTTTTATATCCATGCTCTCCACCGGCATCTCTAGTTTCACTTTCGCCTGCGCGCCGTAATCCATCTCAGCAGGAATGCACAGTTCTTGCGTTTAAGTCACTTCTGACACCAAATGTAGCATTTACTACTACCCAGTGGGCACACTGATATCAATTTGATGTCAAATATTAGTCAAGACTTGATCAAGATGCTATAACATTATTTTAAATTCAGTTTGGAAAGCAATTTCTTCCAGTGGTAATTTATTTAAAATAGGAACTTAATCCTACACTGAAATTGGTTTATTAAAAATTCAAATTCAAATTCAAATTTTATTTGTCACATACGAAATCGTACACAGTACGACATGTAGTGAAATGCTTTTTACGACTGTGTTACATGAAAGAGGAAAGAGTAAAAAAGAAAATGTGTGGACACGAAAAGATAGGGGATATAGTTAAGAAGTATAGGGAAAATAGGGGAAAAAAATATTTTATTTATCAGCCACCATGCTGCCCATTAGACTGAACCTTAAAAACCGAAATTAAAATGACCCCAAAATTAACATTACTCTTTTGACATTACAAAACCAGCTTAACAATGAGAATTCCTTGTGTTAAAAGTGTTAAAAGTTGCCCAAAATAATTTATATTCTACATTTTTATGAGTAGTCAACACATTTACCTACATGATAAAAAGACACAGCGCGAGTCAGCGAGCCTGATAAAAGTTCACTTTAATGTGAAAGGGAAGGGTTTGTTAGGATTGATTCTGGAGTCTTCAATTGGATCTCGTCACCCCTCCCCCATTGCAAAGCGCCATCTACAGGTGTGGCGGTGAACAGCAGAGAAAGCATTTGTCAGTGCGAAAAGGAATAATTTCAGGGAATAATAAAAAGAAATAAATATTAGATTAATTTCAAATTTGAAGGGATGCCTGTTATTGTTATTCAGACAAGAAATTTCAAGGTATTTTCACTGTGAAAAATTAGGCCTACTGTAAATTAATTAACTGGCAATACATTATTACAAAAAATATAGTAATTTCAGTATTGTAATTACACAGCATTATGGTATCATTAAAAATAAAAAAAAATAATAACCTGTCCAAAATATTTTTTGTTGTTGTTTTTTAAATTACTGAGATTAAAGGGAAAGTCAGCAGATGCCAAATGATGAGGCCTTATAAGAAAAATTGCTATACAGCTGAATTATTGATGTCAATGTGATGTCAATATGACATCAATTTCATGTCTAAAACATGACATTGATTTGATGTCAGTTGAACGTCAAACATTTTGGCCTACATATATAATAAACCAATTTCAGTGTAGGATTAACTTCCTATTTTAAACCAATTACCACTGGAAGAAACTGCTTTCCAAACTGAATTTAAAATAATGTTATAGCATCTTGATCAAGTCTTGACTAATATTTGACATCAAATTGGTGTGTCCGCTGGGCAGCTAACCACGCCCCCAAAAACTCCCCACCTCCCTTAAAGTGAACACCGGTTAACAGTTAGAGCCAGCTCCTATTAAGTAACAACACTTAACATCCTCATCCCAACTAATGTCTTCAACACTGTAATGACATTACACATCTATAACTGGGCAAAAATTTACTAAATAAATTATTAACAAATTAACCTACAAATTAATTAATCAGTTATACTTACCTAGGGATATTGAGGTACCGGAACATGGTCCCACTTTCCTAGATGATGGCTGGGGTGGGGTTTTTGTTGTTGTTTTTTCTTCTGACTTTCGTAGAAGTCAGATTTTAAAACACATTATGTCTGTTCCACGTTATTAAAGCAAAAATAACCACAAACCAAACAAACTGAAGGAAAACTCGAGGAGAAAAACTGGAATATATAACTAACACACACCGAACACTTACACACACCGGGAAACACACTGAAGAGGAAGATCAGCTGAAATGAAGCGGTTTTCTTACTGCTCTTTTTACACGAGGTCATTATAATATAACAGTTTTGTATCAAATACATGATAAAAAGTGGTTTATTTTAAAAGAAAATTACCTTCTTGTATTGAACAGTCCGTCTTGTTGGACATTAACAACACCGTTTCTCCGTTTCAGTCGCTGCGATGAGACAAAATGGAGTCGGGGCTTTAACAGGGTTGCCAGATTGAACTGAAGATGCCAGTTCAACTACAGCTTAAAACCCGCCCATTAAAAAAATACCAGGCCAAAATGCATACTGTGATAACTAATATAAAAATAAACAGAAAAACCAAAGCAAATTAGTGCAAAGGGAACTATTTAGAAACACACACACACACTACGTTAGCCACCTGTATACGTTTTGTTTAATTATCAAACATGCCATCCGAATCTTATAGCAGAATAATAGCGTATAAACCTTTTATAGAGACTTAATGCAGAGAATCTTCACAGAACTCATAAGAATGTCTCTTGAAATATTATAGACTATTATTCTTTCCTATTCTTTTCGGCAGAACATTCTATATTTCCCCCACTTTGGCATGATAATGATAAAAACACCATGCCAAAGTCTGACTGGATTGGACTCTCCTCATCCTTATCACCTAAACTGAGCCATATTATTAAAATGTCAACATTACATATTAAACTTTATTGTGAAGTTTGTTTGAATAGAAAAATAATAAAATATCATGTTTAGAGTCAAAAATAAAAACCCATCAGTTCCATCAAAAAACAGCTCAAATTTTATCGACCCGCCCAATGCATTTTTTTACTGGTTAGACGTGAAATCTGGCAATCTGGCAACACTGGCTGTACAACAAACACTTTCACTTTCGGGAACCGAATCACTAAGAAACGAATCGACCCTTTGAGTCGGCTTTTTGGTTAAAAATTAAGAAAAAGCGAGATTGAATTATTTTTTTACTCGTTCATGTAGACGTTTTGTTGTTCTGAAGTTACACCACAAGTCTACTTCAGTGACCAAGAAATACAATAAAAGTGTCATTAATAATACTAATCTCACATTAATCACACAATCTTAATAATCTGAATAAATTCATTGTGGCTGTTTGTGATGGAGACAAAAAATGCAGCTGAGAAAAAGACTTCACATTTTATATGGTATTATTTGGTTCTTTTTAATAAACTGTGATCTATCTGTAGAGTATGTGACAGGGGTATCTGATGTAATGCCCCAAAAGTGTAGTATAGTGTTTTATTTATTCTCTAAATATAAAGAAATTCAGGAGAATTTAGACAAGTGACGATGACACACACCTGAAAGAAAGAAAAGCAACACACCTACTAATGTCTCATTAGTATTTATTTATCTTTAGTCCATTTATTGAAGTGAATGCTACACACACACACACACACACACACACACATTAGATTGCTTTGTATGTGTGTATGAAGGCCCATAATGTTGATTATTAGGTAATATTACATGGTAATAAAGCTTGTACATTATAACCTGTATGTCATGTAGCGTCTCCAGGTCGGATCATTTGTTCATGAGGCCAGCTGCATCCTTCTCAAAACTCAATTAACCATTACGCAGCTCACAACTGACCTATTTCGCTTATAGTTATTTCATTTTGACTCAACCGACATGCTGTAACTCATGGGAGCCAGGCTCCGGGATGTCTGATGGCTCTGGATAACCAATGATCCCCCCCAACCCAAACAACGAGACTGGAGACAAAGGAGGAATCCTGCCTCCATGAATGTTGGAGTTCTGCAGACCATCAAGTACTGATAGCCCAGCCTCACACCCCTCAACTCCCCATCAACTTGTGACCTTAACATGCAAATCACCCTGCGCCTAGCAGTTTTATTGCCGTTAAAAGTCAACAAGAATTCCCTAATCTAAAGCGAATCAATGCCTTGACCGGGGATGACCAAAGTTCTGACTGAAGACACACACACACACACAAGTACATAACATGAGTCTACTATACTTTAATTGAAACTTTATCCATTCCCCGACTTCACCATAAAGTATGCAAATGAGTGACCGAGCGGAGACAAAGAAACTCTTTCCCTCCAAAAGTTTCAGGTATTGGATTGGTCACTCTGAAAAACTGGGCACGACCAAAGGATCAATAAAAACCCTAAGCACCCATCTATCGTTGCTCAGCTTTTTGCTCTGCTCAGCTCGGCTCTGCCCCGTGGCACGATCTCTTCTATCGTCACCCGACTCGACTCCGATCTTTCTTCGGGACAAGACTTTCACTTTCTTCTGAGACTTTGCCGGCAGCTTCAATCGAAGAACTTTTGTTTGCACCACCAGAACCTTTTTCATTCCAGCAGAATCTCTTGCTTACTCCGAGGACTTTGAAACTCCGAACCTCCTTGGTCCACTACATCAGGACTCTTATCAACAAACCAATGCAAGTAAAAGTTACTAATTATTTTAGGTCTGCAATTTTAAGCTGAAGCCCCTTTATTAAGGCGAATCCTAATTACCCTGACGATTCTCACACGGGTGTAACCAAAACTCGATTTGAAACTTGCCATATTTGGTCTCTTCTCTGTTTCCTTATCTCCCTCTCTCTCTCTCTCGTTCTGATTTCCTCCGTGTTCCCTTCAATACTCTCTATCTCTCTTTACCTCCTTATTCTCTCTGTATGTCTGTCGTAGTTAGTATGTGTTGTGTGTTTCTGTTTTATTAAATGCATTTTATTCACAAGTGATTGTCTCTGTGCTTTGCTCACAATTTCGGGGTCCCTGAACATTGCTCTTGCTACATGCTAAATTACAGCTAGTACTTTATAAAGTAGTTATTCTTTCGTGGCCAGGAAGATAACTTTCCCTGGAATTAATACATAATTATACTGTCTGTTCGGTGGACGAACAAATCAAATAATTGTGTTATTGATTCTCTAACAGTTAGTTCTAAAACCCCCATTTGAATATTTATAATTAATTATAACCTGTTATAATTACACTTAAATATTGAAATTTTGAGCTAAATTCATTAGTCATTAGTAATAAGTCCAGACTGCAGTCCTTAAGAGGAATAAAACACTAAAGCAATAAAACACACACAGCAATTAAACACAACTGTATTGCAGGATGACATCAATAAATTAAAGACATTCATTCAGTAAACAGGACACATAACATTAAAATAAAGATGTTTGTTAAGTTAAACTGAATTCAGCCAAACATAAACAAATCTCCTCAGCACTGTGACTCTCTCGTGTGTGAGGCAGAGATCACGCTAGCAGGAGACTGCTTCCTGGAGAGTTTGTCTCTAGTTAATGGTATCACTTGTAGCCGGCTCATGTTATCACTTTAGAATAAAACGATTTTTTCTCTATTTTTATCACCAAACACTGGAGAAACATTGACAACACGTTTGTATGAGGATTTGTTGCATTACCACATCATAAATAATTTAAATTTACAACAAATAAATCTTCTACATTGTAAACTTACACAGGAAATGAAAACCTGAAAGTGACCGGTTGCTTGCTAGAGTGAGCTCAGGGTTCAGCTGAAACACACTGATATGGTTTAGGTGTCGTGGGCGGAGTTAGGTGGATGCTCCGCCCATGACAGTCCCCGAACATTCTCTTAACATCACCTCATTATTTATTTTACATGTACATACATTCAAATATAAATTATAAATAAAATAATTAGTAAAAACATACGCAGTGCACAATCAAATGTTCTGTTGTTTTAAATGTTTTTATTGATCATTTGTTTTAACTGTTTACACAAAATGACGTAAAAAAAGAGTCGGAAAGTCAAAACAGTAATACATGAATATATATATATATATATATATTACAATAATAACAATAAAAACATTTGTAACTATATAACGAGTTAAATGTCTTCGAGCACCGTCAGCTGCAAATGTAACAAAGAAATAAGAAATAAGTCACATGGACATTAGATAAGATTTAGATGAACAGTTAAATAAATAAACGTCTATTATATAAGCCTTTTTTATCATGAAGCACGGCCGCGTTTGCGGAACAGCAATGAAATCTACATCGTCTTAAAAATATCTTCTAAAATTCATCTTCTTAAATTATTCCAAGGAAGTGGAAAACATTAAAAACTCTTGCATTTCTTTAAAACCTGCTGGTATACAATGAGACAATATGTTTTTATCCCTAAACACAATGATCTTCCTTTAATTTAGTCATTTAACAATCAATTATTTTAATTCATTTAATTATCATTTATTTAGATAATTAAAGGCATTTATCACTGCTCTTAGATGTAAATTAACAAATCATTTAGTTTATCTGTTCAACTTGTTTATGAACTGTGTGGTTGTAAAATATCAAAATGTCATGCGATATGCAAAAACAGTAACTGAATGTTAATTATAGATCTATTGATTGCTAATTATGTGAAGATGTTTTTGTAGTTTTAGTTTTAATAATAATAATAATAATAATAATAATAATAACATCATATTTGTTTAAAATATTCACCGTAATAGACCAAACGTAATAGTACAGCTCTTTAAGTTATTTTTAATATAGTATCTTTCAGCATTTATTTACCCCTAGATGTCGCTGTGGAAAAGGGAATGTAAGATACAAACACTTCTACATCGGTACTCTTAGTTGATACTCAGTTAAAAATGTTCTAATACAATGTGGTTACCATTTTAAATTCCTATGTGGTGCAAATTTCAGGGCCAATGAAATGAAATCTTCCACCTCAGTCGACTTTAGTGTCTTGAAATTCTTGTGTTGCTCCTAAAAATAGAATGAAATAATCACTGTTATTCTCTGCATTGTAACTTGTACATTGTATATAAATTTAGGGTAAAGAATCTGAGTTAGATTTGAGCTACGGAATTAATCAGTTGTTCAGAACATAAAAAGTGAATGAATTTTATGAAATGAATTTAATCCTACAATGTAATATGCAACACAGTTAAGACTTGGTCTTCAATTGGAATTTTGTTTAGTCATTAATTGTCAAACCATTTTGGTACAATTTTGCAAATGGTATTTTTTTAGTGCAAATCTGTAAACTGAACATTTATAACAAAGCTGGTCATTCTTTGTAATACCTGGTAGTGTACCTAATAGTTTTATTATTGTGTCAAATTACTAAAAGAATGAAATAAAATAATGGAAGGACATAACATTACCTAACTAATATATAATGTAATATCTATCCAGCATGTCATCAAAAGATGGAATAAAAAAAATCATTTCCCAGGTTAGTGGGTGTCAGGCACAAACACCTCAGCCGCACCCCCGCGCTCCCAATCACCGGACTTTTAATGACACCACCTGCACCCAATCAAACGGCGCCTACTTAAACCCCTCACCTGCAGAGCACAGCGGCTAGTATTGAGACTGTTTACGAGAAAGTACCGAGTTACTGCTCTAGTATTTCGAGTTGGATATTTCCGTTCATCGTATTGCCTTTTTTCCCCCTGCCTTGGTTATTAAAAGCCGTGTTGGATCTGTTCTCTGTCTCCGTGTGTGTTGTGACAGAATACTAGCCCCACAAACAGCGAACTACGAGATCTTACCAGGAAGATGGAAGGTCAGCACGTCGGCACACCCCCTACAGCAGCTCAGCTGCAAACCGACCCGTCTGCCGCCCCGGTTCCGCAACAGCCGACAGCCAAACCGCCTTCTCCACCGGACCCTATCACTGCTCTGGCGGCCTCACTACAGCAAGCGGTACTGTCCGTGGCGACACTACCAACCTGTCCGGTAGCCAAACCAGCATTATTCTCGGGCGGCGCGGCCGAATGTGCCGGTTTCATTATGCAATGCCAGCTCTATTTTGAACTGGCCGCTCAGTTGTTCCCCGATGACCGCGCTAAAATAGCCTTTATCCTGTCGCTGTTGTCCGGCGAGGCCCGACGCTGGGCAGAGGCCTTGTGGACATCGGAGAGCCCAGTGTTCGCGTCCTTAACGAACTTTCTAGCCCACTTCAAGGCAGTTTTCGGTGCGGGCGCTTCCACCCTCTCGACACATGACGAGCTGTTCACTCTGCGGCAGGGTAGAAACACCGTCCGCGAGTATACGCTGCGCTTCCGCACGCTGGCGGCATCTAGCGGATGGAATGAGATGGCGCTACTCGCGGCGTACCGGCGGGGGTTACAGCCCGAGATCCGACGGCAGATGGCCATATATGAAGACTCCAGCAGCCTGGAGGCCGTCCGGTTGAAGGCACAGACAGTGGCCCAACATCTCGTCGCGGTTCCGGGTGTAGGGAACCACTGTTCCGAGGCTTCACCCAGTGAGGAGTTCTCCGCACCAGAGCCTATGCAAACGATCGTGTACCATCTATCCGCGGACGAACGGCAGCGCCGGCTTCAGCATGGGCTCTGCCTCTACTGCGGAGAATCTGGTCATTCCATTTCTACCTGTCCCGTCTGTCCGGTCCACCCAGTGGTGAGTACTATCCACCTCAGCTCAGTACTCTCTAATCCTCGGTATCATGATGCCACATTAATGTTTGACTCTCACTCTTATTCTGTCAGCGTGCTCTTCGACTCGGGCGCGTCCAGGAACTTTATCTCCACTCGCATCCTCTCTGCATGCCATATCCCACGACAAAGGAACCCAACGCGCTATCGCATCGCAACCATCCAAGGAAAACCGCTGGGTTGAGAACTGGTGCAGTGGCAGACGCTGGAATTGACGACGCGTATTGGCTGTATGCATGAGGAGGTGCTCTCGCTGTTGGTGTTGGAGGAGGCCAGGGTGGACGTTGTTCTAGGACGCCCATGGCTGGCGCAACATCAACCCACGATTCGGTGGAGCACAGGGTGCATTGAACAGTGGAGTAATCATTGCCTCAGCTCGTGCCTACGCGCACTCCCGCGCCCTCCGCCTAGATCTGTTCTCCTGGGGTCGACGAACATCGAGAGCCCCCCCTACTGGCCATGAGGTGGACCTCCCAGGAGAGTATCAGGATTACACGGAGGTGTTTAGCAAAGTCGCCGCTACAAAGCTCCCACCACATCGATCCTGGGATTGTGCTGTGGACCTTCTGCCCAACGTTAAGATGCCCAAAGGGCGCATCTATCCCCTGTCTGTCCCGGAGCATAAGGCCATGGAAGAATATATCAAAGAGGCTATGTTGATGGTTTATGTGGAGTTGTGAAGTGTTTGCTTTTGCTAGATAAGTGTGAGGTGAGGTGTGTGTGTTTGTGTGTGAGATCATGAACATCAAAAGCACTGAGATTTGATCTCATGACTTTCCAAATCATGCCCAATGTCCTAACCACTAAACTTTGCAGTTGCACATTATTTCTCAGTGAACTGTAATGGGACTTTCACGTAGAGTTTCTGTTCTTTGGGCTTTTACCATAAAACTGCTGTATTTTTACAGTATGAAAGTGCTGAATATACAAATATACTGTATTATTACAGTGTACAATATGTTCATTATAGGGATTTATTTATTTGTTATTATTTGCTATTTATTTTTTTAGTGAAATTTGAAAAATGCCTGTATTTTATACAATAAACATTTTCTTCTGTAATTGCTGGATCTGTTGTCCATTTCTTTTTTTGATGAATGGGTGAAAGTTTAAAACATGCACCTTAGCAATTGAGAAAAACTCTAATTTAAAAGAATTTCCTACAGCATTTACAATAATTCTTTATGTTGCAGTCTTGTCATGCTTTCAGACTGAGAAATATGCAGACTTTTACATACAGTGTATACTGAGCTGTGGTTGATGGCAGAGACCATAGGTGCCAGGTTTCTACAATCAACTTAGTGCTTACCTGTGAAAGAAGACCAAAACTTACCATCTGAGGAGATTTCAGTGTCAGACTGAAATCTACTTGGCTTTTTGTGTGCCCTTTTTTTATTTGTTGTGTCCTCACTTTCAATGTTTGAGGTCTCAGCGACGCGACAGCATTTCTGGACAGCTTTGGTATACGAGTCTGAAAAAATAATAGGTTGTTGTAAAATATTAATTTAAATATAATTAAGTCATTTTAGCAGTAACCAGAAAACGTATTAACATTGTCTTTATAAATAACAGACAACACACTGAGACCTGAATTACTATCATTATTACCTGTTTTTAGCCAAATTCTCTTTATTTGGAACCGCCTCCACTGTTGTTTGTCAGGCAGTGCATTATTTCTGACCAACTGCCTTGTTTTGGAAAATGTCCAGTAACAGAACATTCCCTGTAAACAATCGCCAATTTTAATTATCAATCGGATTTAAGTATTGTAAGTTAATGTTACTTTAAAGCTTATTAAATACAAAAGCATACTTCAGTGGTTTCTTCCAACCAAGTGGTGGGAATAATTTCCACTGAATTGTCATCTGCAAATTCCACCAATGCAAATTTTTTCTCTCCATCTGTTTAGAGATAAAACAGACAAATTAGTAGACTGATTAATTAATTAATACAACAAATACATTCAATATCCTATTTCTTATGATAAGGTTGTGGATGAGGTTGTGATTACTGTCCGCTTTGGCCTACCTGTTTATCATGAGGGAGACATTGGAGATTGGTACAATGATAAGTTCGTGATTGTCTGAGGTTTGTCATGTTAGGTTGTGAGCTATGCTATGGTAAGAGTGTGTGTGTGTGTGTGTGTGTGAAATAGAGAGAGAGAGAGAGAGAGAGAGTTAAAGCTTATGCAGGATGGCCAAAAAAATTCTCCCTTATTTTTTTCCACCATTATGGCCGTTCTTGTCAGCTGCCATTCTGGGACGAGTTTCATTACTGATTGTCTTGAATGAACTTTAAAACAGCCAATAATTCGTGAATCACATGGGTCTCTGAAATATGGTTCAGATTTTTCAAAAACCTTGCACAATATCATTGGGGAACCCGACTCATCCAACTCATCTCTCTCTTCTATGGCCTCACAGCATTTTCCTTCCCCAAGAATAAAGGCATTGTTTGGTCTTGTGATTTTGGACTTTGTGACTATCACAGATTGTGTCTGTGGACAATTTGAGATCTCCACAAAACGCTTAGCCACTTGAATAAGAGGCTGTTTTCCTGACCTTATGAGTCGCTTGAGCTTTGCAAGAAAGTTTTCAAATGGGAATGCACTGCAAGCATCAAGAGTGCCAAAATTCATTGCCTCTGCTGGTAGATGTACCATTGAATGGATGTTGTACACCATGAAATGGTCTCCATATAGCTCTTTTATTTTTGCAACAAAATAAGTCATCAGCTCAGTGCTATAGCTGTTGTATTCCACTGCCAAGTTAGGTGAAAGAAGAAGGCCCAAGGCAACACTGAATATCATGAAATGGTCATACAGTTGATCAGCTAGAATTCCCTTTAATGCAATCTTGCCAGTGTACACAGCAAACTGCTGCAGTTCAGTTGCCTTCCACCTATCTATGTCTTCTAGACGCCTTGGTTTTCTTGCAAAACTGCTTGGAATGCTCTTCCTGTATGACAGCAGCCTTTGGGACACTTCATCAATTTGTCCAGCAGACATTCGCACATTCCGGTCACCTCTAATCCACTTTGTGATCATTTTTTTTGTAACCCCCAGGCAGGCTTGGTGCATGTAGTCTACTGGAAATTGGTCAATCATGTCCAATGGCAGCCTTAAAAATGGAGACACTGGAATGGCCTCATCATCCTGACGTCTTTCCATTTCAGCACGATGTGTCTCATCTGTGTGTAGAGTGAGATTATCCACCTCTGGGTAAGTAACACACCCAGAAACCCACATGCCCCTCTGAGGGCATTTATCACACCCATAATATCCTTGTCCATTTTCAAGGAGTTGCTGGATGTCTTTCATGGCTTCCTCAATAAAATCTAAACTTGTTGGTTTGGAAGGACCATGTGTCAGTGTCACAGGAAAGACAGGCAGTCCATCAATATTAAATGAAATCTCCAGTGTTGTTATTTTTTCTGTTATCTCCCTTGGGTAGTGGTGCAGCTGCTACTTAGGTGCTCTCTTATGTTAAAATGAACACACTCCATCCCTGACTTCATACATGTTTTAATGTGTCTAGGAGTTTGCAGCAAGGTTCTTGCTGTTGAAGGCAATTCTGGATGTGCATATTTTTTAAGCCCCCTCAGGAGGTCATCAATGGCATTATGTGTGATGAGGTGTTTTGTAGCCCACTCCTGCAGAAATATTGTAAGTGAGGCTGGAAGCATTTCATCAATATCCTCAGGCCCTGAACTACAGCTTTGATAAGCTCAAAAACCCATAAGAAATTATTTTATTTTCAGAACACAAATGAAGCCATTTTTACTGAAATATGTGAAATTTCAGTCCTTCTGTTGAAAGTCTATTTCCCCAAAACTCAGGCACTTCAAAAAATTCATAAAAAGATTGTAAAACAAATTTATATGAATCAAGAAGTTTAATCACAGTCTTCTGAAAAGACATGATCACTTTATCTGATAGATTTAATTAAGGTTTTATTCACATATAAATGCTAAACGACTAATATAAACAGAATCAAGCATGTGCTTCTATTTACCAAAACTGAATGCTGTAAACATTGTTGGCTGATCGATGTTTATATGTAAATAAAAGCCTAAATTAGATCTGTTCATCATATAAAGTCATAATGACTTTTCAGAAGACTTGGATTAAACCACTGGATTCATTTTGATTAATTTTTTATCTCTTTACAAATATTCTGAAGCATCAGAATTTTGGGGGAATAAACTTTCAACAGAGGGACATAAATCTTGCAGATATCATGAAAAATATCTTTTTTGTGATCCAAAGATGAATGAAAGTCTTAAGGTTTTGGAAAGACATGAGGGCGAGTCAGTGATGACAGAATGTTCATTTTTGGGTGAACTGCCCCTTTTTAGAAACATCAGTGCTCTTTTAACTGAACTACACTAACAATGTAGAAGTACAAAAAAATAAATAAAAATAAAAAAAATAAACATGTTGAACATTACAGTGTTAAAATATTTGGACTCAAACAACTCATCACACTCCTGGAGATGGTCATCTCTCCTGCTGTGCTCTAACGGCCCTCTTTCCACCCCTGTCTCTTGCCCCAGTGAACCATTTGGAGAGCCTTTTCTGCCTCTTTTTGGTTTACATCTTCAGTCATTGTGTTCTTTTTCAGTCCACCTGTAAAAGCAAATGCACATTAACATCTGAAATGTCCAGCTGTATATTATGGTAACACTTTATTTTGGTGTCCCTGTTCCAGTGTCATTGTCCATTCAAGTACTCAGTGATATTAATGATGAAAATCTGCTTACAGGGTAAAAGGTCAGTTTAGCCCAAAATCAAAACGTGCGCGCGCTCTGACAAAAGAAAACGACTCTTTTTAATGCACGGTCTCATTATGCGCCGATTTAGATCCAAATATAGTGTAATTAGTGTCATTATCAGTCACAATAACTTAAAAACATATACGTTTTTCTGTGTACGTGAAAAATCCGGCGAGTCTCTGTCCTGTTATCAGCAGGACACCGGGAATTCCCCCGGTTCACCTGATGACCACTCCGGGCCTGGTCTCACAACTGTCTGAAATTCACCCTAAATGACCTCGCCTCCGAAAGCAGCACTTTACTCTTCTAGATGCCTGATCGGATACCTCAGAATTCACAATTATGCTAATTGTGTTAATTATTATAAATTGGCGCTCCGTTCGTTCCTCATCAGCAGCTGGCTGTACGGTAAATTTACCTCAGGGGAAAAAATGGCGGCTAACCTTACACAGACACAAAATACACAAGGAAAGCAGAAAATAAACAAAAATGTGTTCAAACTCAGGAAACAAAAACCTCTACACATTACTATCAACACATATAACCATATTTTAATCCTCACACACACTTAAGTGATTATAACTGTTTCACGCTTCTCCCCCCACAGAAAAGTTATTAACATTAGTTTAGCGGTTTTAAGATCATTTAAACTGTCAAAACAAAGTTCCCGATGCTTGAGACCACAGATGATAAAGATAAATAATAAAGATATCTTTAGAAAATATTCATTTACCCGCTTATTCCGCTCCACATCCACGTCCTTCAGCCGCCTTCAACAGATGAAGTGATCTCCCTCCCGC
Source organism: Hemibagrus wyckioides (assembly GCF_019097595.1). Classification (NCBI taxonomy): domain Eukaryota; kingdom Metazoa; phylum Chordata; class Actinopteri; order Siluriformes; family Bagridae; genus Hemibagrus; species Hemibagrus wyckioides. The sequence continues at coordinate 13,645,307 of NC_080721.1, read as the reverse complement.
CTGTCACTCACTGGGTCTGGAAGAAACTGTATCCTTACGCCATGGCGGGATTTCCTCTACTTCGAATATTTAACATCTTCACAGCTGTCATTTTAAATTTCCGCTTATTTTCAACTAAGATCACATGATACATGATATTATGATATAATGTTATAAGAAGAAATTCATAAGGAATCATTCAAAGCAGTAGGACTACTTTGTCAAGCGGAAGGTGATGTCAGTGAGTGAGTAGGTCTTATTGAACAGGTAGGTCCAGTGAGACCCATTTAAATGTCTTCCTTTCCGATTTCCCCTCATTCCCAATTAAATACATTTTGATAAATGCACAGGCAAGTGAACACTGAAATGCTGAACATTCAAACAAAGAAATAAAATAAAATAAAATGCATTTTAATTTAAAAAGTAGCTATATCAAAAATCCGTGATATTCGTTGTTTTAAAGAGATTAGTCAAGTGATTAGTCAGCTTAGCCAAGGCACAGGTTAGTCTCTCATCTTCCACTGGAATTACAACATTGTCATTTTTAGCAACAGAGACGATCTGGAGTTTTTAAAACCTGACACAGAGTGTGTAAAGTAGATCTGTTTACACATATTCTTCTGAAATCTGTGAATAAATTCACTGCTTGTTTTCATTACAAAACTACACAAGACTGTGTGTAAAACAGCTGAATGTTTCTAACACTTTATTTTCTTTGTACATGTGATCTGTATCTACATTTATTTTTATATACAGTATATTTATCAACACGAGTTTATGAATTATCATATGAATGGCTGATTAGATAATTGCAGGAAGGAGCAGGTGTACAGTTATTCCTAATAAAGTGATCAGTGACACTCAGTGTATTAAATGTCTGATCCCCAACATGGAAATGCAGGAACACCAGAGTCTTCATCTCGTCCACAGATGTTCATCACCAACTGAAAAGAAAAGAAAAACGTCTGAGTAAATAAATACAGACTGGACTGTCATACTTTATGACCAAGTTCTAGCTTGATCAAGAGCAGGAAATCATCTGTGCTCCCAGAGAAACATTATTATCCTCTTTTTATAATTTACTGTTCAAAATGTCTTTCATTACAATCTGTAACATTTAGCTAGAACAAACAAGAAATTCCACCAGAAACCATCACATCACTTCTCTTCTCTTCTCACCGTCTCTGGAGAGTTGCTGTGTTTCAACTCTCGCTCTACATGAATATATTTAAGTGCAGACTTTAAGAAGAAGCTGAAGTGAATTTTACAGGAATGAGAGAAGACACAGTGTGGAAGCACAGAATAAAGAGATAGCAGGGTGATACCGGCAGGTGAGGTGTTCATTTATAGTCACGCTCATGCACTCAGTTTGGATATTTTGTAGTCTCAGATTCTCTGTCTTCTACTTTCACATGAAATTTAAATCCACACCAAACAGCATTAAAGCAAATTGTTAGAAAACGTCTGATTAAACAGAATATAGTGAAATTGTAACACATTAATCTGATATTTATGGAAATGTATAAACTAATGCTAATAAACATAATAATGCTATCAGTCTTTTAATTCATTTCAGTGTTTATCTAAAACAGATCATTACTCACTTCACTGTCTGTAGATTGTGATTTTCCCTCTTTAGAGCAGAGAGACTCTTCACTCCTGAGTCTCCTAGTTTATTCCTAGACAGATCCAGTTCTCTCAGGTGTGAGGGGTTTGATCTCAGAGCTAAAGTCAGCGCAGCACAGCCTTCATCTGAGAAATCACACCTACGCAACCTGCAGACACACAATAACACACTCTTCATCAACAGATCTTCATCTAGGTTTAATATTTACTTTAAAAATGATTTTTATCGCTTCTTCCTGCTTCACACACCTCTGCATTGTCTTTCTAATCAGATCTCAATAACTAATGTAGCGAAGGGAATGATTTTTAAAAACACTCATCATAAACATTATTAATGATAAATACCTTAATGTTTAGACATTGGGTTTTGGATTCTGTATTTCTGACAAAATGTGTAATAATATGAGACAATTTTAAGACCTTAGTGATAAAAATACTGAGGAAAACTGCATGGGTGTGATACTGTTTGTTCATTCATCTGTTCCTGATCTGGCAGATCTGGCAACCCGGTTCAGAGCCACTAGAGACAGACTAACTGAATGAGTACTTTCTAACAGAACAAATTCTCACTTTAAAGAATTTCACTGCTGCATTTAAACCCCGTAACTCAAACACAGTGCATTTATATAGCATTTATAGTCTGTGTTCCAGGTGTAGTCTCTGTGATTAGTTACAGTTTATCTAATGTAAACATGTTTTAGTAAATTTCATTGTAATTTCAGAAACACTGCAGTTGCATCAAGTCACATTTTATGAAGTGGATCTAACATACGTACATCTGACCCAAAGACTCAGTGACCAATTATCAGTGTGCAGAAAAAATAAACAATCATCTTCCTCAGGTCATTGATGATGAACCTAAAACCCCTGCTTCAGTCTCACGATTAGAGAAAGTGTCTTAATGAGGATCAGGTCATGTGACTCTCAGAGAGATGATCTTACCACAGTGTCTCCAGTTTACAGAGAGGATTCTCCAGTAGAGCAGAGAGACTCTTCACTCCTGAGTCTCCTAGATTATTAAAGGACAGATCCAGGTCTCTCAGGTGTGAGGGGTTTGATCTCAGAGCTGAAGTCAGAGCCACACAGCCTTCATCTGAGACACGACAACACTCCAACCTGCAGACACACAATAACACACTCTTCATCAACAGATACTCAACAGATCCCTCTGTATAATATTTATTTAAATTCAGAATATCATGAGGATTTATTATCACCTGTTAATGAAAAAAATGTTCTTACAAAACGTCTTAATGTAATATTGTTTAAAAATAAACAAAAATATACACACAGTATGTAACTTTAGAAAATTTCATTCACTCTTTTTTCTGACTCCTCCCATCATTTCAGAGTCTTGCTACTAAAAAAGGAGTTCATTAAATTCATGACATTTTCTCTCTCACAGGTATACCATGTAATATTATCTCTTTTACAGCTTGTGTGTGAAGCAGTGTCGTGTAGATCCTTTATTATTATTATTATTCTACAATAATCTATATTATACACCTCTTATTTCATTCCTCATTTATACTGATACTACTGTATGTATTATTCTTTATTTATTTATTTTCTACAGTCTCTTCTCTTCTCTTCTCTTCTCTTCTCTTCTCTTCTCTTCTCTTCTCTTCTCTTATTGTTCTCTCCTCTCTCATTCTCTCATCTCTCCTGCTGCTTGTATCTTGTCTACTTCATGCTCTTGGTGACTTTTCTATCCTATTTCTTTGAGGGTGGAATCATCAGAGAGTATCTCCGAGACTGGACTTGAGTAAAACGGTCAGTTACCATACTAGTATTTCTAGTGCTGAGAATTCCTTTATCAATAGACAGAACAGCTGAATGATGGAGTCTGTTCTGGTCCATTGTTCACCTAAGTCATGTCTGGATTTTAACTTAAATACTGCATTAGTGGAATAATACAAAGTCATGATGTTCAGACTGTAATGTCTTAGTGCTTTAACAGATTAGATTTTATTTAGATCTATCTTTAGGATTATTTCATTTAAGTCTTTTGTAGGTCTTGGGTATGGAATAATATTCTAAAGGGTCCTATATGTCAGGGGTTTTCAGAATCAGAGACAGTGGGCCTCCTTTTTAACACAACATACATTTGTTAGCGACTTTTATCAACTGTGTTAACATTAAAAATTAAAAGTTAGACTTTTATCAAATGTGTTAACATTAAAAATTAAATGTAGACTTTTATCTGAATAATAAGATTGTTGTGTTTTCTGACAGGTTTTTATTGAGTGTGTATAGGTGTGTATTTTAGTCACATGGTGTGTGTGTGTATAGGTGTGTATTTTAGTCACGTTGTGTGTGTGTGTGTGTGTATAGGTGTGTATTTTAGTCAAGTGGTGTGTGTGTGTATAAGTGTGTATTTTAGTCACATGGTGTGTGTGCATGTATAGGTGTGTATTTTAGTCACGTGGTGTGTGTATGTGTGTGTGTGTGTGTGTATAGGTGCGTGTTTTAGTGACATGGTGCATGAGTGTGTGTATAGGTGTGTATTTTAGTCATGTGGTGTGTGTGAGTGTATAAGTGTGTATTTTAGTCACATGGTGTTTGTGTGTATAGGTGTGTATTTTAGTCATGTGGTGTGTGAGTGTGTATAGGTGTGTATTTTAGTCACGTGGTGTTTGTGTGTGTGTGTATAGGTGTGTATTTTAGTCACATGGTGTGTGTGTGTATAGGTGTGTATTTTAGTCATGTGGTGTGTATAGGTGTGTATTTTAGTCACGTGGTGTGTGTGTGTGTATAGGTGTGTATTTTTGTCACGTCGTGTGTGTGTGTGTGTATAGGTGTGTATTTTAGTCACGTGGTGTGTATAGGTGTGAATTTTAGTCACGTGGTGTGTGTGTGTGTGTGTATAGGTGTGTATTTTAGTCACGTGGTGTGTGTGTGTTTGTGTGTATAGGTGTGTATTTTAGTCACGTGGTGTGTGTGTGTGTATAGGTGTCTATTTTAGTCATGTGGTGTGTATAGGTGTGTATTTTAGTCACGTGGTGTGTGTGTGTGTATGTATAGTTGTGTATTTTAGTCATGTGGAGTGTATAGGTGTGTATTTTAGTCACGTGGTGTGTGTGTGTGTATAGGTGTGTATTTTAGTCATGCGGTGTGTGAGTGTGCAAAGGCGTGTATTTTACTCCCATGGTGGGTGTGTGTGTGTGTATAGGTTTGTATTTTAGTCATGTGGTGTGTGTGTGTATAGGTGTGTATTTTAGTCATGTGGTGTGTGTGTGTATAGGTGTGTATTTGAGTCATGTGGTGTGTGTGTGTGTATAGGTGTGTATTTTAGTCATATGGTGTGTGTGTGTGTGTATAGGTGTTTATTTTAGTCACGTGGTGTGTGAGTGTGTATAGGTGTGTATTTTAGTCATATGGTGTGTGTTTGTATAGGTGTGTAGTTGAGTCATGTGATGTGTGTGTGTGTGTTTATAGATGTGTATTTTAGTCATATCGTGTGTGTGTGTATAGGTGTGTATTTTAGTCATATGGTGTGTGTGTGTGTATAGGTGTTTATTTTACTAAGGTGGTGTGTGTCTGTATAGGTGTGTATTTTAGTCATATGGTGTGTGTTTGTATAGGTGTGTAGTTGAGTCATGTGATGTGTGTGTGTTTATAGATGTGTATTTTACTCATGTGGTGTGTGTGTGTGTTTAGGTGTGAATATTAGTCACATGGTGTGTGTGTGTGAGTGTACAGGTGTGTATTTTAGTCATGTGGTGTGTGTTTGTATAGGTGTGTAGTGGATTTTACTCATGTGGTGTGTGTGTGTGTTTAGGTGTGTATATTAGTCACATGGTGTGTGTGTGAGTGTATAGGTGTGTATTTTAGTCATGTGGTGTGTGTGTGTGTATAGGTGTGTATTTTAGTCATGTGGTGTGTGTGTGTATAGGTGTGTATTTTAGTCACGTGGTGTGTGTGAGTGTATAGGTGTGTATTTTAGTCACGTGGTGTGTGTGTGTGTGTGTGTGTGTGAGTATAGGTGTGTATTTTAGTCATGTGGTGTGTGTGTGTGTATAGGTGTGTATTTTAGTCATGTGGTGTGTGTGTGTATAGGTGTGTATTTTAGTCACGTGGTGTGTGTGAGTGTATAGGTGTGTAATTTAGTCACGTGGTGCGTGTGTGTGTGTGTGTGTGAGTATAGGTGTGTATTTTAGTCATATGGTGTGTGTGTGTGTGTTTGTATATAGGTGTTTATTTTAGTCATATGGGGTGTGTGTGTGTGTTTGTATATAGGTGTTTATTTTAGTCATGTGGTGTGTGTGTGTGTATAGGTGTGTATTTTAGTCATGTGGTGTGTGTGTTTATAGGTGTTTATTTTAGTCATGTGGCATGTATAGGTGTGTATTTTATTCACATGATGTGTGTGTGTATAGGTGTGTATTTTAGTCATGTGGTGTGTGTATATGTGTGTATTTTTGTCATGTGGTGTGTGTGAGTGTGTATAGGTGTGTATTTTAGTCACGTGGTGTGTGTGTGTGTATAGGTGTGTATTTTAGTCATGTGGTGTGTGTATAGGTGTATATTTTAGTCACATGATGTGTGTGTGTATAGGTGTGTATTTTAGTCATGTGGTGTGTTTATAGGTGTGTATTTTAGTCACATGATGTGTGTGTGTATAGGTGTGTATTTTAGTCATGTGGTGTGTGTATATGTGTGTATTTTTGTCATGTGGTGTGTGTGAGTGTGTATAGGTGTGTATTTTAGTCACGTGGTGTGTGTGTGTTTGTGTATAGGTGTGTATTTTAGTCATGTGGTGTGTGTGTGTGTATAGGTGTGTATTTTAGTCATGTGGTGTGTGAGTGTATAGGTGTGTATTTTAGTCATGTGGTGTGTGTGAGTGTGTAAGTCTGTATTTTAGTCTTGTGGTGTGTGTGTGTATAGGTGTGTATTTTAGTCATGTGGTGTGTGTATAGGTGTGTATTTTAGTCATGTGGTGTGTGTGTGTGTGTATTTTAGTCACGTTGTGTGTGTGTGTGTGTGTGTGTGCGTGCGTATAGGTGTGTATTTTAGTCATGTGGTGTGTGTGTGTGTATATAGGTGTGTATTTTAGTCATGTGGTGTGTGTGTGTATAGGTGTGTATTTTAGTCATGTGGTGTGTGTGTATAGGTGTGTATTTTAGTCATGTGGTGTGTGTGAGTGTGTATAGATGTGTATTTTAGTCACATGGTGTGTGTGAGTGTATAGGTGTGTATTTGAGTCATGTGGTGTGTGTGTGTGTGTGTGTGTGTATAGGTGACACACACACTTCTATTTTATAAACTGTGTGTGTATAGGTGTGTATTTTAGTCATGTGGTGTGTGTATATGTGTGTATTTTTGTCATGTGGTGTGTGTGAGTGTGTATAGGTGTGTATTTTAGTCACGTGGTGTGTGTGTGTTTGTGTATAGGTGTGTATTTTAGTCATGTGGTTTGTGTGTGTGTATAGGTGTGTATTTTAGTCATGTGGTGTGTGAGTGTATAGGTGTGTATTTTAGTCATGTGGTGTGTGTGTGTATAGGTGTGTATTTTAGTCATGTGGTGTGTGTATAGGTGTGTATTTTAGTCATGTGGTGTGTGTGAGTGTGTGTATTTTAGTCACGTTGTGTGTGTGTGTGTGTGTGCGTGCGTATAGGTGTGTATTTTAGTCATGTGGTGTGTGTGTGTGTATATAGGTGTGTATTTTAGTCATGTGGTGTGTGTGTGTATAGGTGTGTATTTTAGTCATGTGGTGTGTGTGTATAGGTGTGTATTTTAGTCATGTGGTGTGTGTGAGTGTGTATAGATGTGTATTTTAGTCACATGGTCTGTGTGAGTGTATAGGTGTGTATTTGAGTCATGTGGTGTGTGTGTGTGTGTATAGGTGACACACACACTTCTATTTTATAAACTGCGTGTGTATAGGTGTGTATTTTAGTCATGTGGTGTGTGTATATGTGTGTATTTTTGTCATGTGGTGTGTGTGAGTGTGTATAGGTGTGTATTTTAGTCACGTGGTGTGTGTGTGTTTGTGTATAGGTGTGTATTTTAGTCATGTGGTTTGTGTGTGTGTATAGGTGTGTATTTTAGTCATGTGGTGTGTGTGAGTGTGTAAGTCTGTATTTTAGTCTTGTGGTGTGTGTGTGTATAGGTGTGTATTTTAGTCATGTGGTGTGTGTATAGGTGTGTATTTTAGTCATGTGGTGTGTGAGTGTTTGTATTTTTGTCACGTTGTGTGTGTGTGTGTGTGTGTGTGCGTGCGTATAGGTGTGTATTTTAGTCACGCTGAGTGTGTGTGTGTATAGGTGTGTATTTTAGTCATGTGGTGTGTGTGTATAGGTGTGTATTTTAGTCATGTGGTGTGTGTGAGTGTGTATAGATGTGTATTTTAGTCACATGGTGTGTGTGAGTGTATAGGTGTGTATTTGAGTCATGTGGTGTGTGTGTGTGTGTGTATAGGTGTGTATTTTAGTCACGTGGTGTGTGAGTGTGTATAGGTGTGTATTTTCGTCAAGTGATGTGTGTGTGAGTGTGTATTGGTATGTATTTTAGTCATGTGGTGTGTGTATAGGTGTGTATTTTAGTCATGTGGTGTGTGTGAGTGTATGTGTGTATTTTAGTCACGTGGTGTGTGTGTGAGAGTGTGTGTGTATAGGTGTGTATTTTAGTCACGTGAAGTGTGTGTGAATGTGTATAGGTGTGTATTATAGTCATGTGGTGTGTGTGTGTGTATAGGTGTGTATTTTAGTCACGTGGTGTATGTGTGCATACGTGTGTATTTTAGTCATGTGGTGTGTGTATAGGTGTGTATTTTAGTCACTTGGTGTGTGTGTGTATATGTGTGTATTTTAGTCATGTGGTGTGTGTGAGTGAATAGGTGTGTATTTGAGTAATTTGGTGTGTGTGTGTGTATATAGGTGTGTATTTTAGTCACATGGGGTGTGTGTGAGTGTTTATAGGTGTGTATTTTAGTCATGTGGTGTGTGTGTATAGGTGTGTATTTTAGTCATGTGGTGTGTGTGAGTGTATAAGTCTGTATTTTAGTCACATGGTGTGTGTGTGTGTGTATAGGTGTGTATTTTAGTCATGTGGTGTGTGTGAGTGTGTATAGATGTGTATCTTAGTCACGTGGTGTGTGTGTGTGTGTGTGTATATAGATGTGTATTTTAGTCATGTGGTGTGTGTGTGTTTGTGTGTGTATAGGTGTGTATTTTAGTTACGTTGGGTGTGTGTGTGTGTATAGGTGTGTATTTTAGTCATGTGGTGTGTGTGAGTGTGTATAGGTGTGTATTTTAGTCATGTGGCGTGTGTGTGTGTGTATAGGTGTGTATTTTATTCATGTGGTGTGTGTGTGAGTTTATAGGTGTGTATTTTAGTCACGTGGTGTGTGTGTGTGTATAGGTGTGTATTTTAGTCACATGGTGTGTGAGTGTGTGTATAGGTGTGTATTTTAGTCACGTGGTGTGTGTGTGTTCATAGGTGTGCAGTTCAGTCACGTTGTGTGTGTATATGTGTGTATATGTGTGTGTTTTAGTCATATGGTGTGTGTAGATGTGTTCGAATTAAAGCGGCGCTGTGCAGATTGATAGATGTATGACATCGTCTAGAGCATATTTGAGCGCACACTCTCGCGCTATTTTGGCGTGTGTGCGCACATGTAGAGAGAGATGTCAGTCAAAATCGTGTACAGTAAATGGCAACAGTGCTCAGCTAAAGCGATCAACATTTACTTAATTCCTCTACACTAAATTCAAGATAAATCATTCGATTATTATTAATTATAATTATTATAACTATTCCGTGCTCCTCATTAGTGAGGATCAGGTCATGTGACTCTCAGAGAGATGATCTTACCCCAGTGTCTCCAGTTTACAGAGAGGATTCTCCAGTAGAGCAGAGAGACTCTTCACTCCTGAGTCTCCTAGATTATTCCTAGTCAGATTCAGGTCTCTCAGGTGTGAGGGGTTTGATCTCAGAGCTGAAGTCAGAGCAGAACAGCCTTCATCCGAGAAATCACAACCACGCAACCTGCAGACACACAATAACACACTCTTCATCAACAGATACTCAACAGATCCCTCTGTACAATATTTATTTAAATTCAGAATATCACCTGTTAATAAAGAATAATAGTAAGTGTCATATTCTTTTTCTCTCAGTGATGGAACAAACCAATGCACTGCACTGACATAATCAGTGTAGCATAAAAGATAAGTTAGCTTACTGCAGGAGTCACTGCTAGCTGAAAATCATGGAGTTTACCACAAAACATTTGTTTGTGTTGAGTGTAAATATTGGCTGTTGTTTATATTTTCTTACATTCACTTTGACAGAGATCAGTTTATTTAGATTATTAATAAGTCCATTAGTATTTGGACACTGACAAAGCTGGACAATGAGCAGATGGACAATATCCTGAAGCTTAATTCCAAAAGCAACCCAAGACTTTTTAATACAAACAAGTTGATGTCCACATCAATCATCTGACCTGAGTCCAGCTGAACATCATTTCACTTGCTTAAGGTAAAAATAAAGCTAAACACTACAAGAACAAGCAGGAAGTGAAGACAGCTCCAGTAAAAGACTAGAATCTGATGATGTCTGATGATTCCTTCATTAACTGCAAAGGATTTAAACCAAGACTTTTTCCAGGTCTTCAGTTCTTTTACTTGTTTGGAAAAAAGATGTGATGGTCTTTTGTTCCTCTTTTTACAGAGCTGGATGTCTGGATTCACAGAAAAAAAGATAAGAATACATCAGTATGCTGGTAGTTTTTATTAGCTGGAGTTTCCTTATGAGGAGGTTAAATAAGTAACCGTAGGTCAACAGAATAAGATAACTAACAGAATTTATCTTATGTCATGGACATGCCAGCCACTACAACACTTCCCTGCTCGCTGTCACCAGAACACTAATTGCGCCACCTGCACCTAATTCTCCAGCGCCTATTTAAAACATTCACTCGCCAGTGGCAGCGGTGAGTATTGAGACTGAATGCTGTGCACATACCTGCCATTATCTCTGTAATATGCCTGGGTTCTATGACTGCCTGAGTTAACTCTGCCTGCCTGATTTTCCTTATCTGCCTGCCAGCATTAGTAAAGTTCTGTTGTTGTGAACTCTCTGCCTCCTCCAGTGTGTCCCGAAACAAGTTAGTCTTCAAAACTTTATTTAAAAGTCCCTATCTTTTCATTAAACTACCACTGACATCATGCAGTGTATTTGTTGTGACTGGGTCTCAGGAAGGTTAACTGTGATTGGATACATCACCATTCAATCAGTCCAAAATATTCAATACCTTGAAAAATACTATTCATCTTTATAAAAATGTTGTATATGAGTGTAGCAGATGTACATGTTCATGTGTATTTATTTCTTTTCAGAAATTGGAGTTTTTATTTGCTAATTTTATTTTGACTTCATGACCTTTGACCTGTCGCGATGTTACTTCCTGTAGAGACATCTTTTTAAATGCAGATCTGGCAATTAATCTATCTATCTATCTATTGTAGCGAATCTAACTCGACATTTAAATATTTACGTGTAAATATAACTGGTTATAATTAATTATAAATATTCAAATGGGGGTTCTTAGAACTAACTGTCAGAGAATCAATAACACAATTATTTGATTTGTTCGTCCACCGAACAGACAGTATAATTATGCATTAATTCCAGGGAAAGTTATCTTCCTGGCCAAGAAAGAATAACTACTTGCTACTAGCTGTAATTTAGCATGTAGCAAGAGCAATCTTCAGGGACCCCGAAATTGTGAGCAAAGCACAGAGACAATCACTTGTGAATAAAATGCATTTAATAAAACAAAAACACACAACACATACTAACTATGACACACATACATAAAAGACAGGTTAAGGATTATAGAGAGGGGATAAGTAGGCAAAGAGAGATTGAGATTAAGGAAGAGAATACGGAGGAAATCAGAACGAGAGAGCGAGTGAGAGAGAGAGAGAGATAAAGAAACAGAGAAGAGATCAAATATGGCAAGTTTCAGATCGAGTTTTGGTTACCACGTGTGAGAATCGTCAAGGTAATTAGGATTCACCTTAATAAAGGGGCTTCAGCTTAGAACTTTGGATCTAAAATAATTAGTAGCTTTTACTTGCATTGATTCGTTGACAAGCGTCCTGATGTAGTGGATCAAGGAGGTTCGGAGATTCAAAGTCCTCGGAGCAAGCAAGAGATTCTGCTGGAACGAAAAAGGTTTCGGTGGTGCAAACAAAGTTCTTCAGTTGAAGCTGCCGGCAAAGTCTCAGAAAGTGAAAGTCTTGTCCCGAAGAAAGATCGGAGTCGAGTCGGGCGACGATAGAGGTCGTGCCGGGAAGAAAAGGCGCACGGGGGCCCCCCCGACCGCAGAGGGGGTTGGCCCCCGTGGGGCCAAGCTGAGAAGAACAAAAAGCTGAGCAAAAAGCCAAAGCTAAAAAAGCCACGATAGATGGGTGCTTAGGGTTTTTATTGATCCCTTGGTCATGCCCAGTTTTTCAGAGTGACCAATCCTACACCTGAACTTTTGGAGGGAAAAAGTTTCTTTGTCTCCTCTCGGGCACTCATTTGCATATTTTATGGTGAAGTCAGGAATGGATAAAGTTTTAATTAAAGTATCGTAGGCTCACATTATGTACTTGAATGACCACAAGGTCTACACTATTGCTTATAAAATTAAAAGAGGATCATTTTGATAGTAGACATGAAAAAAACAGTATGAGAGGAGAGGAAACTGGGTATAGGCAATTAAAACATACATTCTTATCTTATAAAACATGTCCTATTTCATGAAAACACAGAACAGGTCATGAGTGGTAATACCACCATAAAAATATAAAGGCAAAAGGGGAATACATATACAGATGTGTCAGGCATGGGTCAGGTAGGGTTTTACTGTTGTTTTATTGAAATAAAGGAACTCTCGTGTGTGCATGTGGGGGTCAGGATGAGCGTTTTCAGACGCTTTGGGTGTGTGTGTGTGTGTGTGTGTGTGTTTATATGTCTGTGTGTGTGTGTGTGTCTTCAGTCAGAGCTTTGGTCATCCCCCGGTTAAGGCATTGATTCGGTTTGGATTAGGGAATTCTTGTTGACTTTTAACGGCCATAAAACTGCTGGGCGCAGGGTGATTTGTATGGTAAGGTCACAAGTTGATGGTGAGTTCCAGGTGTGAGGCTGGGCTATCAGTACTGATGGTCTGCAGAACTCCAACATTCATGGAGGCAGGATTCCTCCTTTGTATCCAGTCTCGTTGGGGGGGATCAGACGTTATCCAGAGCCATCAGACATCCCGGCGCCTGGCTCTCATGAGTTACAGCATGTCGGTTGAGGTACAATGAGACGATTATAAGTAGTGATAGCTCAGTTGTGAGCTGTGTAATAGTTAATTGAGTTTTGGGAAGGATGCGGCTGACTCCATGAGCGAGTGATCCAACCTGGAGACGCTACTCTATCTATCTATCTATCTATCTATCTATCTATCTATCTATCTATCTATCTATCTATCTATATGACCTTTTTAGTACTATATACTATTTACTTCTCATATTAAACCCGGAAACTCACACATCTGACCAAAACACTCAAATCATCAGTGTACAGTGAAAAGAAACTTCTTCCTCCTCAGGTCATTGATGCTGAACCTAAAACCCCTGCTTCAGTCTCACTATTAGAGAAAGTGTCTTAGTGAGGATCAGGTCATGTGACTCTCAGAGAGATTATCTTACCTCAGGGTCTCCAGTTTACAGAGAGGATTCTCCAGTAGAGCAGAGAGACTCTTCACTCCTGAGTCTCCTAGATTATTCCTAGACAGATTCAGTACTCTCAGGTGTGAGGGGTTTGAGTTCAGAGCTGAAGTCAGAGCAGAACAATCTTCATCTGAGAAATAACAATTCTCCAACCTGCAGACACACAATAACACACTCTTCATCAACAGATCTTCATCTAGGTATAATATTTACTTTAAAGATGATCCATGTATTAAATGAATTTATATTTTGTATGTGATAAACTATGAGCAGCTGAATCTGAAATCTGAACAGAAAACAGCAGACTGATAATGAAGACGTTATCCAGAGAGAGAGAGAGAGAGAGAGAGAGAGAGAGAGAGAGAGAGACAGACTTATAGTGCACTACATAGGGGAAATAAACTTATAAAATTAAATTAAAACATATAAAATACTAAAATATAATATCAAGCTTAAAACATTAATTCCTGAGTTTGTTTTCTCAGGTGTGAGAGGAAGACTTGTTGAAAGATGATGTGTCTGTCGTGATGGACAATCTTCATCTTCATTTATATCTTCATTCGGAGTGTTATTGTGGTATTTTATTTTTAAGTTAAAAGTAATGAGCAGAGTTTTGTAGAATTTATCTCTGTGTAACTGTATTTTAATGCACATATAACTAACTGTAGCTTTATTTAATTTTCTCACTACTCTTATTAATGCACATTGACTAATATATTTGTTCTGCATGTTGTACAGGAAATTTTAGTTCCTAATACAGTAACTAATACTGCTGCTTTTATTGAGCTGCTGTGACTCTCAGAGAGATGATCTTACCTCAGTTTCTTCACTTTACACTGAGGATTCTCCAATACAGCACAGAGTCTCTTCACTCCTGAATCTCCTAGATTATTCTCAGACAGATCCAGTGTATCCACAATCAGATGGAGTTCTTTCAGATTGGAGGTTTCTGACCTGAGCACTGATGCCAGAGATGCACCACCTCCGCCTTCAATCTTATCACACCTGATACTGAGGGAAATAAAATAACACAATGAACACTAGTACAAATTATCAAACAAGCTCTCAAGGCTTTTACTGAACCTTCTCCTTCTTATAAAAGCCAAAAGCACAAACACCAGTCAGAGAAAACCTTTAAATACTGTAATAATATTTTACAGTCAGAGCTGTTTGGATTAAACTTGGTGTGAGTTTTCAGCTGCATCTTCACCAACACACTGTATAAACATGGAGCATGAACTGAATTAATACTTCAATATGAAACAAAAAAGGTTAAAGTCATACAGAGTTAGATTTAATGATTCTTATTTATTAGTTTTAATTATTCAGCTATGACATTATTTTATTCTGATATATTTTATTAACTACTAAAATGAGAACCAGTCCAGTGATGACTGATTAATGTAGCTACCTGTCATAAGCCCTTACACTGTGTTTGACTTTCCCTGTTTAGGGACATTAGGAGAAGAAGGAAAGAAAAGATAATCAGCATATAACACATTTATACTATTATATAATGAAGTGTAAATAAAAACAGTCTCTAATGAGTATTAAACATTCAACCCTTTCTAAAAACTCAAATAAAACCCTTTACCAAGACATAAGATTTTTTTAAATAAAAATATTAATAATGAAATTAACTCAGTGTCTGCATGATTGTACTTCAAGTCTAACATAAATTTAAGGTGAAAACACATTGTTTAAAATAGATTGAAGATTGTAAATGTGACAGTGAAATGTTTCTGTCAATGAAAACAGCTTTTTACAGACTCTCCTCTGAACACTGAGTGAACATGTGTTGAATATTAAGTCAATTTCACTGTGATAAATCAGAATTTCAATAAACCTTCATTAATTCATAACCTCTAAAATACTTTTCTTTTTTTGGAACTGTCTTCCACACATTTAATACCTGCTCTTCAGTCTCAATCATTTGTCTATGTGACCCGTATGACCTCAAGTTATAACATCTCAAAGAACTTATTTATGTGTTTTCAGCAAGGGTGTGACTTTGGTTATTGGGGGGAATGTTTTAGATATGAATCCCATTTCCTGCATTTACATACATTTAGGGACAATGGTGATACAAAATCCAGGAAATAATGAAGATGATTATAAAGACAATTTCTGCCAAACAGAATAGTAGGCTACTAAACTATAAATATAAAAAAAGATGTCTTTTTTTATTGTTTAATAGGGACCGATCACCAAGACTTGAGAGAATCATTTTATAAAGTCAAAAATGTTCACCATTAATGTTTTGTGTGTGAATAAAATGTAAATAATCTGAGACTCAATTTCCACTGTTAAACAAACTTATTTTAAACTGAGCGCTGTAGCTGAAAATGTAAAATAAATGACTTGTTGTACAGGACGTCTGTCAGAGACACATCCACCAAACCACAGGGGTTTAGAATAGAAAAAGCAGAAAGCCTTTATGAACTGTGTGTGTTACAGCACTATTGTGTAATATCAGGTGCAGAGAGACAGCAGCAACATTAATATGGAATTATATGAAAATGTTGATCATTACTTTAATAATTGTCTTTCATGCATAAACAACCACTCTTAGTTAATAAACAAATTAAAATATTTACATTCTCACAAACATAAAATATAAAGAACATTTTTCATTGTCCTCCATGTGTCCATTCAATCCCATCTCTCCATGTATCCTAACTGTCCACCTCATCTGTCCTCTGATATGAAAACCACTGAGTTATGATCATATTGAGTCTAATATTAAACTAGTATCCAGAGTCTGCTTGTCATACATTGCTGAGAGAGAATGCGCGGTTTAAAGTCTGTTACAGGGGGAGCTTCGGTAACGCTAGGAGGGGGAAGGTACCGGGTCGGCCCCGTCCTCTACGAGGATGCTGAGGGGAGAGCGGACTGGTGTCCGGGGCAGATAGAGAGAGTGTGCGACTGAACAGGGGAATTGTTGGATGTACAAATTATACAGGATGGGAAAATAATATAATGGGATAATGAGGGTTTAATGGAGTGCAGATGAATGCTTGATGTGTGGAAGGCACGTCCAGAGCGGGGTTCGAACCGAAAACGTTACAACCTCTGGACATGTGCCCAATGCGCTACCGCATCGCCAAGCTGCGCGCTCCAATGTGAATTACTGTGCTGAAACCTTAGTGAAACCTTTCTTAAATTGCTTTTGAGAAATTACCTCTCAGAGCGCCTAGCGCTCTGATACAAATACTGAGAAGAGAATTCAAGGGATGCTTTTAGTAATCCTAGACCTATAGAAATTACCTCTCGCTGCACTATGCGCTATGATACAGCATACCACCCTAACTCTAGCACAGACTATGTCCGCGAGCAGAGTGAAGGAATTCTGAAGTTTAAATAGCAACGCATGCAGGTGCCGCGAGTTGCGCTTATTGTTGGTACGTGTGTCGGAGGCTATAAGAGAGCGTGCTGGTAGCCGCGGGTTTGGCTGTGCAGGCACTGGCGACGTTACAAAGTCAACTTGTTTTCACGCTACACAGAATGTTCTAATCTACATAAAATATTTAGCCAACAGTCTGAAGTTACCTAGCAACAACAGTGTATGTTAACGTTAGCTCAGTCACCGTTAGGCTAACATCAACAGGAGTAGACAGTAGATATGATTATCCTGACCTGAGCTAATTTACTGAATCAACCAACTCACATCTCCATTCTTTCTTTTCCTCCATGATGACATTCAAGTCATCTGTTGTTGCTTCTGGTGTTTCATCACTGACTGTGTCTCAACCACCATACCTGTTTATTACACCTTTCAGTCAGCTAGTTTTAGGGGGGGTGTTCTCTCGTTCTAACAGCAGAACAGTTCTAGTTATTAAGTAAATAAGATTTACTTACATTGCTTTTCTGGATGCTGAAATCACAGGCATCATCTTCAGAAGAACCAGACCTGTTATCTTTTCTGGACTGAAATATTTATTCAGGTCAAATTCCTCCAGATCCTGTTCTGAGGTCAGTAACACAAACACCAGAGCAGACCACTGTGAAGAAGAGAATTCACTTTGTTTTCCAGATTTCAGGTAGCGTTGGATTTCCTCCACTAGAGAATTATCACCCAGTTCAATCAGACAGTGGAACAGATTGATGGATTTCTCTGGAGGAAGATCTTCACTGATCTCCTGCTTAATGTACTGAACTGTTTCCTCTTTGCTGTGGGGGCTACTTCCTGTCTGTGATATTAAGGCATGTAAGAGTTTCTGATTGGACTCCAGTGAGAGACCCAGAAGAAAGCGAAGGAAAAGGTCCAGATGTCCAGTTTGACTTTCTAATGCCTGCTCTACTGCAGACTTGTGGACATCTGAAATTGTGTTACAGACCTGACTCTGATTAAGAACATTACTGTTTTCTTTCATAAATGCCATGTGCACATAGAGAGCTGCCAAATGCTCCTGAATGGTCAGATGAACAAAGCAGTACACTTTACTCTGGTGAAGCCCAAACTCCTCTCTGAAGATCTGCGTACACACACCTGAGTACACTGCTGCTTCTCTCACATCAATGCCACACTCTCTCAGGTCTTCCTCATAGAAGATCAGGTTCCCTTTCTTCAGCTGCTGAAAAGCCAGTTGTCCCAGTTTAAGAAGCATTTCTTCATCACTCTCCTGCTTCTGTGAGTATTTTTCTCTTATGATGTTTGTCTGAATGATGAGGAAGTGTGTGTACATTTCAGTCAGAGTCTTGGGGATCTCTCCAGTCTCTGCTTCACCCAACATCCTCTCTAGAACAGTGGCTGAAATCCAGCAGAAGACTGGGATGTGGCACATGATGTAGAGACTTCTTAATGACTTCAGGTGTGTGATGATGTTATTGGCCAGGCTCTGATCTCTGATCCTCTTTCTGAAATACTCCTCCTTCTGTGGGTCATTGTACCCTCGTATCTCTGTGACTCGATGCACACACTCAGAGGGGATTTGATCAGCTGCTGCTGGTCGGGAGGTGATCCAGATGAGAGCAGAGGGAAGCAGATTCCCTTTGATCAGGTTTATCAGCAGCTCCTGCACTGATGCTGATTCAGTTACATCACACACTCTCTCTGTGTTCTGGAAATCCAGAGGAAAACGACACTCGTCCAATCCGTCAAAAATGAACAGAACCTTTTCCAATTTGGACATTTCTGTTTCTTTTGTTTCCTTAAAAAAGACATGAAGGAGCTCCATCAGACTCAGTTTCTGGTCCTTCATCAAATTCAGCTCTCTGAAAGGAAGTGGAAATATGAGGTGGACGTCCTGATTTGTTTTCCCTTCAGACCAGTCCAGAATGAACTTCTGTACAGAGACTGTTTTTCCGATGCCAGCGACTCCCTTTGTCAGAACAGTTCTGATGGGTTTGTCTTGTTCAGATGAGGTCTTTGTCAGAACAGTTCTGATGGGTTTGTCTTGTTCAGATGAGGTCTTTGTCAGAACAGTTCTGATGGGTTTGTCTTGTTCAGATGAGGTCTTTGTCAGAACAGTTCTGATGGGTTTGTCTTGTTCAGATAAAGGCTTAAAGATGTCATTGCATTTGATTGGTGTTTCCTCTCTTGTTGTTGTTCTCCTGGATGCTGCCTCGATCTGTCTCACCTCATGTTCATTATTGACGTCTCCACTGTCTCCCTCTGTGATGTAGAGCTCTGTGTAGATCTCATTCAGGAGTCTTTGGGTTCCCAGGTTTATCATTTCTCCATTTAAACACTGAAACTTCTTCTTCAGATTTAATTTGAACTTTTTCTGGAGTTCAGTAACATCAGCAGATTCTTGGGCGTGTCTGTAAAATGGTGAAGTAGGAAGACATTTTGAGACATGGGCTTCATTTATTAGGGTTTAAGATCAGTTTTCCTGCATGGTTATCACAGAGAGTTTTTTATAATGTTCTCACTGTGTTTGTTTTATTCTACTGTGTGTTTTCTTCAATATAATGACTCTAATGTAGGAAATATCAGTAGAAAGGTTTATAATATCAGCGTGTCAGTGTCACAGTCATGTTACTGGTTTGATCTTACCCTGTAAATGTCATGATGTTCTTTTCTCTTCTCTTTTGTTCCTCCTGTAGAACACTGAGAACAAACATTGTATCTGTTAAAGACTTTAATCACTTTAATACTGTACACTAAACATGCTGTAGATCTAATTTTACTACAATAACAGTAGTAACTGCATTCATATTTAGAGAACACAGTGCTAAATTCAACATCACAAATATTTTTCATGTTCTCTAGGAGTTTTTCCAATTATTTTATGATGTAAATTTCAGAAGATAAAAGCTGAAATGTTGATATATCATCACATATTTATCTTTTGATCAAATTCAAATGTCTTTAATTTAGAGCAAAAACAAAAGAACTGGCCTTGGAGTTCTGATACTTTCAGAGGGGACAGTATGTGGTCATTAGGGGTGTAACACAACAGGAGTACATCAATAATACATGAACTATGGGATGTTACCTGTGTACAGGTGAGAAGTCTCTATTATTAAAGTTTAAAGGAGGATCCATCTAATCAGCTTGAACAAATGTGTTATAGCATTAATCATTTAATTATTAAATGCAGGTTTAGCAGCTTCACTTTGGTATTCATAATGTACATGAATATCTGTAACTTCACAACTTTGTGAAGGCTTGTGTCAATTAATATGGGCCACTCAAGGTTGGAATATCTTAAAATAAAAGATTATTGCTCACACGTGCTACATGCAAATTTATTTCTGTTCATAAGAAACGTTTGAAGACAACTGAACAAAAGTAAGGTTCTGTGAATGGTAGGGCTGAAACGATTCCTTGAGGAACTCAAGAAATTCGAATACAAAAAATCATCGAGGCAAATTAGTTAGTCCATAGTCCTTAAATCAATATGAATATTCACACTTAGCTTAAAACAACATGATTGCAAGTTGAAATTAAGGCCAGTATAAATGTATGTGGATTGTGGCTACATGTAGTGACTGTTTAAGACCGTAAATCAGTATGGTGGCTCGTTATGATGTCCCTAATTTAGCTAAGTTTTGTGAAAGCTAAGCGTCATTCATTTTGATAGCCTCACTCTCTGTCACACACACACACACACACACACCAGTATGTATAGAGACAATTAAGAGGGTTTATTCTCCAAAGAACTCTAATTTCATGTTACAGATAAATGTGTTAAGAAATTTGATGTGTATGGACTCTTGTTCTTGTTCCAAGTTTCCTTCCTGTCCATTTTTGCCTCTTAGAAAAAACAAAAAGTCTTCCAGGAAGAGAGTAAAGGCTTATGTCCTGCTTGAGCTGTAGTTAGACTGAAACCTCAATGTTAAGTTGCAGAATATAAATGCAATGTTTAGGTATTATTATTATTTTGTTTTAGGTTGTACTGTTTACCTTTTTTGGAAGTAAGAGTTTTTTTATTAATATATTTGTATTTGCATTTTGAATGTCAATTAAATCCACTAAATAGGTTTAGATTTTATTTTCATTTTTCTAAATAGGAAACAACTTAAGGCCTGGTCACACTACAAGACTTTAACCGTCAGCAGATCGCTTTGCTGTTCAGACTACATGACTTCACTGTCACTTGACTGACGTCTTTTTGTCCTTGTGGTGTTCACACTACGCGATGCTTCGTAAATGATCCACAAGAGGGGGTCTCACACCACACCATCTGACAACAACTCGTCACTCAACGCCATTCCCAAACCACGTTTTGTCACGAAAACACACGTGACAGGTGGATCCGGAAATGACGCGAGACTTTTGGTAGAGGTTTGTTTTGAAAATGGATGTTGGCAGGAGTCTCGCTCTAAATAAATGTTAATTTATTAAAATAAATGTTGTGTCCACACTATTTTTGAAGCCATGTTGCTGCTGCTGCTTTTCTTCCGGTGACCTCAACTCTGTTGACTTGCTCTCTCATTGGCTGGAGGTCGTAGCTACAACTGACACCACGTGATGTCGAGTCGGCCGACCGTCCCAGATATTTAACATGCCAGATATCTGGATTTTGTCTGAGAGGTGTCAGAGAGCCTCTTTGATGCGTCGTTGAGTAGATCACACACAAAGATTGCCGAGCGCTGATCACCCGCTGATTTTCCCACGATCACAGACCGATCTGTCGGCGAGCTCGTTAATTTGCAAATCGGGCTTAAAATCCTGTAGTGTGAACTGGGCTTTAGTTCTTCATTTTAAGAGTCCTGTCTTTTTTCTCTTGAATATTTAGTATTCGTCTTTAATAAAGAAAAAAAACCTCTTATCTGATTACTCGATTAATCGATGGAATAATTGGTAGAATATTCGATCAGTAAAATAATCGATAGCTGCAGCCCTAGTGAATGGTCTCTGAATGATCTTACAAAAATAATGTACACATAGAATGGGGTTTATGACATTTCTTAGTCTTGCTGAAAAAAATTGCAAGCACAAGACAAAATACACTTACAGTATGTTACAAACTCTGATAACCTGTAATAATAATAATAATAATAATAATAATAAGTAGTAGTAGTAGTGGTAGTCGTAGTAGTTTCATTACCTTTCATACCTTTTCTTTAGTCTTTTGCTTATATTAACATTTATAAGTTTAGAATTTAAGACATTACCTTCATAAATATTTACACTATTTCATCTAAAGCATTTACTGAAAGTATTGCAGCATCACTGTAGACCAAGTAACTATAATATAAATTAAAATAGCTGCTTATAACTGTGTAGCACAGACATTAACCTTGACTTTAACTAGAACTGTGAGATGTTACCTGTATAAAGGTGAGGAATCAGCAGTTTTAAAGGTCAAAGGAAGCTTCATAGACTCTTTACTCTTCATGGAGACATAGCTGACTGCTGGTGAGTCTGATCTCTCTTTCTGAAGTTTACTGTACAACATTACAGACAGTATTTTAAGACAGTATTTTAGTAACTTAAGTACACTCACAATCATTTTACAAATACAATCTATACAATTTGTTCTCTTAATGAACAGTGACATGTAAAGTCTTTATTTTTAAAATAATTTTATTAGGCAGTACTATTACTTTTATTGACAAATCAAGATGCTTTTAATTTCATGTTACAGAAAAATGTGTTAAGAAATTTGATGTGTATGGACTCTTGTTCTTGTTCCAAGTTTCCTTCCTGTCCACTAATTTTTGCCTCTTACAAAAACCACAAAGTCTTCCAGGAAGACAGTAAAGGATTATGTCCTGCTTGAGCTGTAGTTAGACTGAAACGTCAAAGTTAAGTTGAACAACATCAATGCAATGTTTAGGTATTATTATTATTATTATTATTATTATTATTTTGTTTTAGGTTGTACTATGTTTACCTTTTTTGGAAGTAATAAAGTTTTTTTATTTATATATTTGTATTTGCATTTTGAATGTCAATTAAATGCACTAAATAGGTTTAGATTTTATTTTCATTTTTCTAAATAGGAAACAACTTAGTTGTTCATTTTAAGAGACCTGTCTTTTTTCTCTTGCATATTTAGTATTCCTCTTTAATAAAGAAAAAGTAGTTCTAAACCGATTACTCGATTAATCGATGGAATAATTGGTAGAATATTCGATTAGTAAAATAATCAATAGCTGCAGCCCTAGTGAATGGTCTCTGAATGATCTTACAAAAATAATGTACACATAGAATGGGGTTTATGACATTTCTTAATCTTGCTGAAAAAATTTGCAAGCACGAGACAAAATATAGTTGCAAGCAACGATGATCGGGCCCAAGCAACAAAAGTAACAATTTGGGTCTAATGAAAGTGATCACAGCAATGTACACTGATGGCAAAAAGAAAACTGACTCTCTCTCAACTATATAGACAGTTTTGGTGTAATGAAACTGATCATAGCAATGTCCAGTGATGTCAAAAGGAACAATGACTCTTCCTCTAAACTATATCACTACAGCAGTTCATATATATATATATATATACACTATATTGCCAAAAGTATTCGCTCACCCATCCAAATAATCAGAATCAGGTGTTCCAATCACTTCCATGGCCACAGGTGTATAAAATCAAGCACCTAGGCATGCAGACTGTTTTTACAAACATTTGTGAAAGAATGGGTCGCTCTCAGGAGCTCAGTGAATTGAGCTCAGTGGACGACAGCCATGCAGACCAATTTGATGCAATCTGCGGCGTATGGTCTGAATACTGACAGGCTGACCCCCCACCCCTTCAACCTCTGCAGCAATGCTGGCAGCACTCATATGTCTATTTCCCAAAGACAACCTCTGGATATGACGCTGAGTACGAGCACTCAACTTCTTTGGTGGACCATGGCGAGGCCTGTTCTGAGTGGAACCTGTCCTGTAAGACTGCTGTATGGTCTTGCCCACCGTGCTGCAGCTCAGTTTCAAGGTCTTGGCGATCTTCTTTTAGCCTAGGCCATCTTTATGTAGAGCAACAATACTTTTTTTCAGATCCTGATAGAGTTCTTTGCCATGAGGTGCCATGTTAAACTTCCAGTGACCAGTATGAGAGAGTGTGAGAGCAATAACACCAAATTTAACACACCTGCTCCCCATTCACACCTGAGACCTTGTAACACTAACAAGTCACATGACACCGGGGAGGGTAAACGGCTAATTGAGCCCAATTTGGACATTTCCACTTTGGGGTGTAGTCACTTTTGTTGCCAACGGTTTAGACATAAATGACTGTGTGTTGAGTTATTTTGAGGGGACAGTAAATTTACACTGTTATACAGGAAAAGATATAATAAAATATTTACAAAAATGTTAGGGGTGTACTCACTTTTGTGAGATACTGTATATATAGAGTCACCCAGAAAAATGTATAAACATTCCAGGGAAAGAAGAATTTGTATAAATATTTTATTACTAAATTTATTGCTATACATTATAGATTGATATATATGATGATACTATGACAATATTATTAATATTATACTAATATAATATACATCATACTATTTTTCTTTTCCTGAAGTGTATATACATTTTTTGGCTGACTCTGTTCTCATTAGGACTTTCCACTATTAAGATATGAGAACATTAATTTTCTTCTATTATGTCCTCACCATAGGAACATCATTCAAAATATCACAAATTCCTTCATAGTTTCACATCAGCCATGTCCTGACATTATTCTGACTGATTTTCAACCAAATCACATAAAAGGAAGGGACAAAACATTAGATTTCTAAAAGTGACACACTTCCTGCTGCCAGCTGATGGCGCTATGACTGACACTCTGAGTAGTCATGTTCCTGTGATCATCTTTCTTCTCTTAACATAAAGTTGAGGTTTGATGTACATCACTCAATATACACCAAAGTTATTAGCCACTTCCTGTTTCCTTTTATTCGCCATAAGTTTAAGGGCTCCTCACGGCTGAACTGTTTGAGATATCAAGAATCCCTATACAAATTTAGATCCTCAATGTCTTCAGATCATATTGTATATAAATCCCCTAAGAGGAGTATATCAAATTTCAGTGGGTGCGTTTTTCAAACATCCCAAAATAACTGACTTTCTGTTAAGCAGATCCTATGACAAGTGGATGAACGTCATTTAGCTCAATGAGATCTAAATATATACCGGGTTTCATGCATATACATGCAAGTGAATATGAGCTGTGCAGCTATATTTCTGACAAAGTTCCGGGGGCGCTGTGACAGCCCTGTGCCACGCCCGGTGACCAGCCACACTGGCCTTTCTCATAAATATTTGCACTCTCTATGTGAAATATTTTGGAATATTAGGCTTTTCCACTCGTAAGATATGAGAAGATTCATTTTCTTCTATTATGTTCTCATGTATATCCTCGCCACAGTAACACGATTCAAGGTATCAAAAATTCCTTCACTGTTTCACATCAGCCATGTCTTGACATTATTCTGACTGATTTTGAACCAAATCAGATGAAAGTAAGGGACAAAATATTAGATTTCAAAAAGTGACACACTTCCTGCTGCCAGTTGGTGGTGCTATGACCGAGACTCACAGTTGTCATATCAGTGTGATCAGCTTTCCACTCTTAACATAATCCTAAGGTTTCATGTAGATCACTTAATGTACACAGAACACTTCCTGTTTTGTTTTATTCACCATAAATTTAAGGGCTCCTCACGGCTGAACCGTTTGAGATATCAAAAATCCCTCATCAATTTTGCATTATCAATGTCTTGAGATCATATTAGCCTGGGTTTGGTGGTGGTTGTATCAACGTCTTGAGATCATATTAGCCTGGGTTTGGTGGTGGTTGTATCAACGTCTTGAGATCATATTAGCCTGGGTTTGGTGGCGGTTGTATCAATGTCTTGAGATCATATTAGCCTGGGTTTGGTGGCAGTTGTATCAATGTCTTGAGATCATATTAGCCTGGGTTTGGTGGCGGTTGTATCAATGTCTTGAGATCATATTAGCCTGGGTTTGGTGGCGGTTATATCAATGTCTTGAGATCATTTTAGCCTGGGTTTGGTGGCGGTTGTATCAATTCCCTAGGAGGAATATTTCAAATTCCATTGGGTGCGTTTTGCAAACAACTCAAAATAACTGACTTCCTGTGGATTAGACTTAATTACATGCAGTATGAAAGTTGTTCAGCTCAATGAGATCTAGGTGTGTACCAAGTTGTACATGGATACGTGCAAGTGTGTATCAGCTATGCAGCAAGATGTTCCAGGGGGCGCTGTGACGGGTGTGTGCCATGCCCAGGGCCGAGCCAAGGTGACTTCCTAATGGCCGCAGAGTCCAACCTGCCTGCTGATTTTCATTAGTTTTTGAGCATGTTAAGACCCCCAAAATTGCCCAGATGATTTTTTTTAAAACTATAGTTGCAAGCAACGATGATCGGGCCCAAGCAATGGTGCCATCGCCACCCAGGCGCACCAGACAAAGTGGGCACAGTGGGTACATGCACTTAACAGGGAAATACAAAAGGACAAAAGTGACAATTTGGGTCTAATGAAACTGATAAAAGCAATGTACACTGATGGCAAAAAGAAAACTGCCTCTCCCTAAACTATACAAGGATAGAAGTGACAGTTTGGGTGTAATGAAACAGATCATTGTAATGTCCAGTGATGTTCAATGGGACAATGATTCTCCCTCTAATCTATAGTATCTCACAAAAGTGAGTAAACCCCTCACATTTCTGCAACCATTTTATTATATGTTCTCAAGGGACAACACTATAGAAATGAAAATTGGATATACTTTAGAGTAGTCAATGTGCAGCTTCGCACTGTTAGTGCTTGGGCCCTAAATACACTTACAATATGTTACAAACTCTGATAACCTGTAATAATAATAATAACAATAATAATAAGTAGTAGTAACAGTTTCATTACCTTTCATACCTCTTCTATAGTCTTTTGCTTATATTAACATTTATAAGTTCAGAATTTAAGACATTACCTTCGTAAATATTTACACTATTTCATCTAAAGCATGTACTGAAAGTATTGCAGCTTCACTATAGACCAAGTAACTATATCATTCATTCATTCATTGTCTCCCACTTATCCGTAGCCGGGTCGCGGGGGCAGCAGTCTAAGCAGGGATGCCAAGACTTTCTTCTCCCTAGCCACTTCCTCCAGCTCTTCCGGGGGAATTCCAAGGCGTTCCCAGGTCAGCCGAGAGACATAGTACCTCCAGCGAGTCCTGGGTCTTCCCCGGGGTCTCTTCCCATTTGGGCATACCCGGAACACCTCCCCTGGGAGACGTCCAGGAGGCATCCAAAACAGATGCCCAAGCCACCTCAACTGGCCCCTTTCAATGTGGAGGAGCAGCGGCTCTACTCCGAGTTCCTCCCGGGTGACAGAGCTCCTTACCTTATCTCTAAGGGGATGCCCCGCCACCTTGTGAAGAAAACTCATTTTGGCCGCCTGTATCCGGGATCTTGTCCTTTCAGTCAGGACCCAAAGCTCACGACCATAAGTAAGAGTAGGAACGTAGATTGACTGGTAAATCGAAAGCTTCGCCTTTCGGCTCAGCTCCTTCTTCACCACAACAGACCAGTACATGGACCGCATTGCTGCTGCCACTGCACGAATCCGCCTGTCAATCTCGCGCTCCATCCTTCCCTCACTTGTAAACAAAACCCCGAGATACTTAAACTCCTCCACTTGAGGAAGGAAAACCCCTCCAACCTGGAGGGGACAAACCACCTTTTTCTGGTTGAGAACCATGGCCACGGATTTGGAGGTGCTGATACTCATCCCAGCCGCTTCGCACTCGGCTGCGACCTGCCCCAGCGCACGCTGTAAGTCCTGGCTCGAAGGAGCCAACAGGACAACGTCATCTGCAAAAAGCAGAGACGAAATCCTATGGTCCCCAAACCGGACTCCCTCCACCACCTGGCTGCGCCTAGAAATTCTGTCCATAAAAATAATGAACAGAACCGGTGACAAAGGACAGCCCTGCCGGAGTCCAACATGCACTGGGAACAGATCTGAATTACAGCCGAAAATGCGAACCAAGCTCCTGCTCTGGTCATACAGAGACCAAACAGCCCTTAACAGAGGGCCACGGACCCCATACTCCCAGAGCACCTCCCACAGGATGCCACGAGGGACACGGTCGAATGCCTTCTCCAAGTCCACAAAACACATGTGGACTGGTTGGGCAAACTCCCATGAACCCTCAAGCACCCTGTGAAGGGTATAGAGCTGGTCCAGTGTCCCACGACTAGGACGAAACCCGCATTGTTCCTCTTGAATCCGTGGTTCGACTAAAGGACAGACTCTCCTCTCCAATACCCTGGAATAGACTTTCCCTGGGAGGCTGATGAGTGCGATCCCCCTATAGTTGGAACACACCCTCTGATCCCCCTTCTTTGAAAAGAGGGACCACCACCCCGGTCGCCCAGTCCAGAGGTGTCAGCCAAGACAGCCCCACAACATCCAGAGACTTAAGGTACTCAGGGCGAATCTCATCGACTCCCGGCGCCTTGCCACCAAGGAGCTGCTGGACTACCTCCGTGACTTCAGCTTGGGTAATGGATGAATCTACCTCTGAGTCCTCATCCTCTGCTTCCTCTACGGAAAGTGTCAGTAGGATTGAGGAGATCCTCGAAGTATTCCTTCCACCTTCCGACAATATCCCCAGTCAAGGTCAGCAGCTCTCCGCCAGCACCATACACAGTGCTGGCAGAGAGCTGCTTACCCCTTTCTGAGGCGCCGGACGGTCTGCCAGAATTTCCCCGAGGCCGACCGATAGTCCTTCTCCATGGCCTCCCCGAACTCCTCCCAGACCCGAGTTTTTGCTTCCACAACCACCCGGGCTGCAGCTCGCTTGGCCTGCCGGTACTCATCAGCTGCCTCCGGAGTCCCACGAGCCAAGCAGGCTCGATAGGACTCTTTCTTCAGCTTGACAGCATCCCTTACTTCCAGTGTCCACCACTGGGTTCGGGGATTGCCGCCACGACAGGCACCAGAGGCCTTACAGCCACAGCTCCTGGTAGCTGCATCAACAATGGAGGAGGAGAACATGGTCCACTCAGACTCAATGTCCCCAACCTCCCTCGGAATCTTGTCAAAACTCTCCCGGACACCACTCGAGTTCAGATCAGGGGGGCCGTTCCTCCCGGTAACACTGTCGTTACCCACATGGGCGTTAAAGTCCCCCAGCATAACTATGGAGTCCCCAGTCGGGGCACCTTCCAGCACCATCTCCAAGAAGGTTGGGTACTCCACACTGCTGTTCGGCCCGTAAGCCGAAACAACAGTGAGGCCCCTATCCCCCACCCGAAGGCGCAGAGAAACCACCCTCTCGTTTACTGGGGAAAACTCCAACACATGGCGGCTGAGCTCGGGGGCTATAAACAAGCCCACCCCAGCCCGCCGCCTCTCACCATGAGGTACTCCAGAGTAGTAGAGGGTCCAACCTCTCTCAAGGAGTTGGGTTCCAGAGCCCAGGCTGTGCGTGGAGGCGAGCCCGACTATCTCTAGCCGGTACCGCTCAGCCTCCCCCACCAGCTCAGGCTCCTTCCCCCCAGTGAAGTGACATTCCATGTCCCAAGAGCCAGATTCTTTAACCAGGGTTTGGGTCGTCTAGGCCCCTGCCCATGACTGCTACCCAAAACACATCGCACCAGCCCCTTATGCTCCTTCCTGCGGGTGGTGGGCCTACGGGAAGACGGGCCTATGTCGCTCTTTTGGGCTATGCCCGGCCGAGTCCCATAGGCGAATACTCGGCCACCAGGCGCTCGCCTGCGTGCCCCAGCCCCAGGCCTGGCTCCAGGTTGGGGCCCCGGTAATGCCAATCCGGGCGACGTAACGGTCCTTGTTTTCTTTTTCTTCATAAGGGGGATTTGAACCGCTCTTAGTCTGACCCATCACCTAGGACCCGTTTGCCTTGGGAGACCCTACCAGGGACACTTGGCCCCCGACAACATGGCTCCTAGGCTCATTCGGGTACTCAAACCCCTCCACCACAATAAGGTGGCGGTTCAGGGAGGGGCAAGTAACTATAATATAAATTAAAATAGCTGCTTATAACTGTGTAGAACAGCCATTAACCTTGACTTTAATTAGAACTGTGAAATGTTACCTGTATAAAGGTGAGGAATCAGCATTTTTAAAGTTCAAAGGAATATTCATAGACTCTTCACTCTTCATGGAGACATAGCTGACTGCTGATGAGTCTGATCTCCTTTTCTGAAATTTACTGTACAACATTACAGATAGTATTTTAGTGACTTACATACAATCACAACAATTTTACAAATACAATCTATACAATTTGTTCTCTTAATGAACAGTGACATGTAAAGTCTTTATTTTTAAAATAATTGTATTAGGCAGTACTATTACTTTTATTGACAAATCAAGATGCTTTTAATTTCATGTTACAGAAAAATGTGTTAAGAAATTTGATGTGTATGGACTCTTGTTCTTGTTCCAAGTTTCCTTCCTGTCCACTAATTTTTGCCTCTTACAAAAACCACAAAGTCTTCCAGGAAGAGAGTAAAAGCTTATGTCCTGCTTGAGCTGTAGTTAGACCGAAACATCCAAGTTAAGTTGCACAACATCAAAGCAATATGTAGGTATTATTATTATTATTATTATTATTATTACTATTATTATTTTGTTTTAGGTTGTATACCTTTTTTGGAAGTAATAAAGTTCTTTTTATTTATATATTTGTATTTGTAAGTGATCAGGGAGACAAGAAGAAAGGTGCTGGGTGTGTCATCTGGAAGATGAGACTTGGTGGTGGAATGAGGAAGTTCAGGATAGTATTCAGAGTAAGAGGTTAGCCAAGAAGAAGTGGG
Source organism: Hemibagrus wyckioides (assembly GCF_019097595.1). NCBI lineage: Eukaryota > Metazoa > Chordata > Actinopteri > Siluriformes > Bagridae > Hemibagrus > Hemibagrus wyckioides. The sequence continues at coordinate 13,614,777 of NC_080721.1, read as the reverse complement.
ACATGGACAGGACTGAAGAGAATAGACAGGAATACAAGGAGTTACAGCGCAGAGTGAAGAGGGAGGTGTCTAAGGCCAAGCAGAAGGCGTATGATGAGTTGTACACTAGGTTAGACACTAGAGAAGGAGAGAAGGACTTGTACAGGTTAGCTAGGCAGAGGGATCGAGATGGGAAGGATGCATGGCAAGTTAGAGTTATTAAGGATAGAGATGGAAAGGTGCTCACAAGTGAGGAGAGTGTATGGAGGAGATGGAAAGAGTACATTGAAGAGCTGATGAATGAGGAAAATGAGAGGGGAAAAAAAGAGTTGAGGGGGTGAACTCTGTGGAACAGAAAGTAGATAAGATTAGAAAGGATGAAGTCAGGAAGGCTTTGAAGAGGATGAAAAGTGGAAAGGCAGTTGGTCCTGATGACAACCCGGTGGAGGTCTGGAAGTGTCTAGGAGAGGTGGCAGTGGAATTTTTAACTAGTCTGTTTAACAGGGTTTTAGAGACTGAGAAGATGCCTGAGGAATGGAGAAGAAGTGTGTTAATGCCGACCTTTAAGAATAAGGGTGACGTGCAGCAACTATAGGGGGATAAAGTTGATGAGCCATACAATGAAGCTATGGGAAAGAGTAGTGGAAGCTAGGTTAAGGAAGGTAGTGGAAATTTGTGAGCAGCAGTATGGCTTCATGCCCAGAAAGAGCACAACAGATGCAATTTTTGCTCTGAGAATGTTGATGGAGAAGTATAGGGATGGTCAGAGAATTGCACTGTGTGTTTGTAGACTTGGAGAAAGCGTATGACAGGGTGCCAAGAGAAGAGCTGTGGTACTGTATGAGGAAGTCAGGAGTAGCAGAGAAGTAGGTCAGAGTGGTACAGGACATGTATGAGAGGAGCAGGACAGTGGTGAGGTGTGCTGTAGGGCAGACAGAGGAGTTCAAAGTGGAGGTGGGACTGCATCAGGGATCAGCTCTGAGCCCCTTCCTGTTTGCTATGGTGATGGACCAGTTGTCAGAGGAGGTCAGACAGGACTCTCCTTGGACAATGATGTTTGCAGATGACATTGTGATCTGTAGTGAGAGCAGGGAGCAGGTGGAGGAAAATCTGGAGAGGTGGAGGTTTGTGCTGGAGAGAAGAGGTATGAAAGTCAGTGGTAGTAAGACTGAGTACATGTGTGTGAATGACAGGGAGGGAAGTGGAACAGTAAGATTACAGGGTGAAGAGGTGAAGAGGGTACAGGAGTTTAAGTTCTTGGGGTCAACAGTCCAGAGTAATGGAGAGTGTGGGAAAGAGGTAAAGAAGCGAGTGCAGGCAGGTTGGAATGGGTGGAGAAACTTGTCAGGAGTTCTGTGTGATAGAAAAATGTCAGCGAGAATCAAGGGGAAGGTGTACAGGACAGTGGTGAGACCGGCCATGCTGTATGGTTTAGAGACAGTATCACTGAGACAGAGACAGGAGTCAGAGCTGGAGGTAGCAGAGCTGAAGATGTTGAGGTTCTCTTTGGGAGTGACAAGGTTGGACAAGATTAGCGATGAGTACATCAGAGGGCAACTCATGTTGGACGTTTGGGGGACAAAGTTAGCGAGGCCAGATTAAGATGGTTTGGACATGTCCAGAGGAGGGACAGTGACTATATTGGTAGGAGAATGTTGGACACGGAACTGCCAGGATGGAGGCAAAGAGGAAGGCCAAAGAGGAGGTATATGGATGTAATACATGAGGATATGAAGCTAGTGGGTGCAAGTGTTGAGGATGCAGAAGATAGAGATAGGTGGAGAGAGATTTCCCTGAAGGGAAAAGCCGAAAGAAGAAGAAGAAGACTTAAAGAACAACCTGAAGTGAATTTTACAGGAATGAGAGAAGACACAGTGTGGAAGCACAGAATAAAGAGATAGCAGGGTGATACCGGCAGGTGAGGTGTTCATTTATAGTCACGCTCATGCATTCAGTTTGGATATTTTGTAGTCTCAGTTTCTCTGTCTTCTACTTTCACATGAAATTTAAGTCCACACCAAACAGCATTAAAGCAAATTGTTAGAAAATGTCTGATTAAACAGAATATAGTGAAATTGTAACACATTAATCTGATATTTATGGAAATGTATAAACTAATGCTAATAAACATAATAATGCTATCAGACTTTTAATTCAATTCAGAATTTATCTAAAACAGATCATTACTCACTTCACTGTCTGTAGATTGTGATTATCCCTCTTTAGAGCAGAGAGACTCTTCACTCCTGAGTCTCCTAGATTATTATCAGACAGATATAGATATCTCAGGTGTGAGGGGTTTGATCTCAGAGCTGAAGTCAGAGCAGCACAGCCTTCATCTGAGAAATCACAATCCCACAACCTGCAGACACACAATAACACACTCTTCATCAACAGACCTTCATCCAGGTTTAATATTTACTTTAAAGATGATTTTTATCTCCTTCCTGCTTCACCTCTGCATTGTCTTTCTAATCAGATCTCAATAACAGATGCTTTACAATGCAAAGGGATTCATTTTTAAAAACACTCATCATAAACAGTATTAATGACCTTAATGTTTAGACACAGGATTTCAGATTCTATATTTATGACAAAATGTGTAATAATATGAGACAATTTTATGGCCTTAGTGAAAAGGAAAACTGCATGGGTGTGATACTGTTTGTCCATTCCTGATTCTGATCTGGCAGATCTGGCAACCCGGTTCAGAATCACTAGAGACAGACTAACTGAATGAGTACTTTCTAACAGAACAAATTCTCACTTTAAAGAATTTCACTGCTGCATTTAAACCCTGTAACTCAAACACAGAGCATTTATATAGCATTTATAGTCTGTGTTCCAGGTGTAGTCTCTGTGATTAGTTACAGTTAATCTAATGTAAACATGTTTTAGTAAATTTCATTGTAATTTCAGAAACACTGCAGTTGCATCAAGTCACATTTTATGAAGTGGATCTAACATACGTACATCTGACCCAAAGACTCAGTGACCAATTATCAGTGTGCAGAAAAAATAAACAATCATCTTCCTCAGGTCATTGATGATGAACCTAAAACCCCTGCTTCAGTCTCACGATTAGAGAAAGTGTCTTAGTGAGGAGCAGGTCATGTGACTCTCAGAGAGATGATCTTACCTCAGTGTCTCCAGTTTACAGAGAGGATTCTCCAGTAGAGCAGAGAGACTCTTCACTCCTGAGTCTCCTAGATTATTCCCAGACAGATTCAGGTCTCTCAGGTGTGAGGGGTTTGATCTCAGAGCTGAAGTCAGAGCAGAACAGTCTTCATCTGACAAATCACAACCACACAACCTGCAGACACACAATAACACACTCTTCATCAACAGATCCTCAACAGATCCCTCTGTACAATATTTATTTAAATTCAGAATATCATGAGGATTTATTATCTCCTGTTAACAAAGACGTTTTGTAAAAGCATTTTTATGTAAAATTGTTTAATAATAAACACAAATGAACACAAACAGTATGTAACTTTAGAAAATTTCATTCACTCTTTTTTCTGACTCCTCCCATCATTTCAGAGTCTTGCTACTATAAAAGGAGTTCATTAAATTCATGACATTTTCTCTCTCACAGGTATACCATGTAATATTATCTCTTTTACAGCTTGTGTGTGAAGCAGTGTCGTGTAGATCCTTTATTATTATTATTTTACAATAATCTATATTATACACCTCTTATTTCATTCCTCATTTATACTGACACTACTGTATGTATTATTCTTTATTTATTTATTTATTTATTTATTTATTTTTTACAGTCTCTCTTCTCTTCTCTTATTGTTCTCTCCTCTCTCATTCTCTCATCTCTCCTGCTGCTTGTATCTTGTCTACTTCATGCTCTTGGTGACTTTTCTATCCTATTTCTTTGAGGGTGGAATCATCAGAGAGTATCTCCGAGACTGGACTTGAGTAAAACGGTCAGTTACCATACTAGTATTTCTAGTGCTGAGAATTCCTTTATCAATAGACAGAACAGCTGAATGATGGAGTCTGTTCTGGTCCATTGTTCACGTAAGTCATGTCTGGATTTTAACTTAAATACTGCATTAGTGGAATAATAGAAAGTCATGATGTTCAGACTGTAATGTCTTAGTGCTTTAACAGATTAGATTTTATTTAGATCCATCTTTAGGGTTATTTCATTTAAGGCTTTTGTAGGTCTTGGGTATGGAATAATATTCTAAAGGGTCCTATATGTCAGGGGTTTTCAGAATCAGAGACAGTGGGCCTCCTTTTTAACACAACATACATTTGTTAGCGACTTTTATCAACTGTGTTAACATTAAAAATTAAAAGTTAGACTTTTATCTGAATAATAAGATTGTTGTGTTTTCTGACAGGTTTTTATTGAGTGTGTATAGGTGTGTATTTTAGTCACGTTGTGTGTGTGTGTGTGTGTATAGGTGTGTATTTTAGTCACGTGGTGTGTGTGTGTGTGTATAGGTGTGTATTTTAGTCACGTGGTGTGTGTGTGTGTGTATAGGTGTGTATTTTAGTCACGTGGTGTGTGTGTGTGTGTATAGGTGTGTATTTTAGTCACGTGGTGTGTGTGTGTGTGTGTGTATAGGTGTGTATTTTAGTCACATGGTGTGTGTGTGTGTGTATAGGTGTGTATTTTAGTCATATGGTGGATGTGTGTGAGTGTGTGTTTACAGGTGTGTATTTTAGTCATGTGGTGTGTGTGTATGTGTATAGTCACGTGGTGTGTGTGTGTGTGTATAGGTGTGTATTTTAGTCACATGGTGTGTGTGTGTGTGTATAGGTGTGTATTTTAGTCATATGGTGGATGTGTGTGAGTGTGTGTTTACAGGTGTGTATTTTAGTCATGTGGTGTGTGTGTATGTGTATAGGCGTGTATTTTAGTCATGTGGTGTGTGAGAGTGTGTATTTTAGTCAAGTGGTGTGTGAGAGTGTGTATAGGTGTGTATTTTAGTCATGTGGTGTGTGTGTGTGTGTGTATAGGTGTGTCTTTTAGTCACGTGGTGTGTGTGTGTGTGTATAGGTGTGTATTTTAGTTACGTGGTGTGTGTGTGTGTGTGTGTGTGTATAGGTGTGTCTTTTAGTCAAGTGGTGTGTGTGTGTGTGTATAGGTGTGTATTTTAGTTACGTGGTGTGTGTGTATAGGTGTCTATTTTAGTCATGTGGTGTGAGTGTGTGTATAGGTGTGTATTTTAATCATTTGGTGTGTGTGTGTATAGGTGTGTATTTTAATCATGTGGTGTGTGTGTGTGTATAGATGTGTATTTTAATTATTTGGTGTGTGTGTGTATAGGTGTGTATTTTAGTCATGTGGTGTGAGTGTGTGTATAGGTGTGTATTTTAATCATTTGGTGTGTGTGTGTATAGGTGTGTATTTTAGTCACATGGTGTGTGTGTGTGTGTATAGGTGTGTATTTTAGTCACGTGGTGTGTGTGTGTGTGTGTGTGTATAGGTGTGTATTTTAATCATGTGGTGTGTGTGTGTATAGGTGTGTATTTTAGTCAAATGGTGTGTGTGTATAGGTGTGTATTTTAGTCAAATGGTGTGTGTGTATAGGTGTGTATTTTAGTCAAATGGTGTGTGTGTATAGGTGTGTATTTTAGTCACATGGTGTGTGTGTGTATTGGTGTGTATTTTAGTCAAGTGGTGTGTGTGTGTGTATAGGTGTGTATTTTAGTCACATGGTGTGTGTGTGTGTGTATAGGTGTGTATTTTAGTCAAATGGTGTGTGTGTGTGTATTGGTGTGTATTTTAATCATGTGGTGTGTGTGTATAGGTGTGTATTTTAGTCACGTGGTGTGAGTGTGTGTATAGGTGTGTATTTTAGTCAAATGGTGTGTGTGTGTGTATAGGTGTGTATTTTAGTCACGTGGTGTGTGTGTATAGGTGTGTATTTTAGTCACGTGGTGTGAGTGTGTGTATAGGTGTGTATTTTAGTCATGTGGTGTGTGTGTGTGTATAGGTGTGTATTTTAGTCACGTGGTGTGTGTGTGTGTGTATAGGTGTGTATTTTAGTCACATGGTGTGTGTGTGTGTGTATAGGTGTGTATTTTAGTCATATGGTGGATGTGTGTGAGTGTGTGTTTACAGGTGTGTATTTTAGTCATGTGGTGTGTGTGTATGTGTATAGGCATGTATTTTAGTCACGTGGTGTGTGAGAGTGTGTATAGGTGTGTATTTTAGTCAAGTGGTGTGTGAGTGTGTATAGGTGTGTATTTTAGTCATGTGGGGTGTGTGTGTGTGTGTGTGTATAGGTGTGTCTTTTAGTCACGTGGTGTGTGTGTGTGTGTATAGGTGTGTATTTTAGTTACGTGGTGTGTGTGTGTGTGTGTGTATAGCTGTGTCTTTTAGTCACGTGGTGTGTGTGTGTGTGTATAGGTGTGCATTTTAGTTACGTGGTGTGTGTGTGTATAGGTGTCTATTTTAGTCATGTGGTGTGAGTGTGTGTATAGGTGTGTATTTTAATCATTTGGTGTGTGTGTGTATAGGTGTGTATTTTAGTCACGTGGTGTGTGTGTGTATAGGTGTGTATTTTAATCATGTGGTGTGAGTGTGTGTATAGATGTGTATTTTAGTCATGTGGTGTGTGTGTGTGTATAGGTGTGTATTTTAATCATGTGGTGTGAGTGTGTGTATAGATGTGTATTTTAATTATTTGGTGTGTGTGTGTATAGGTGTGTATTTTAATCATTTGGTGTGAGTGTGTATAGGTGTGTATTTTAGTCATGTGGTGTGAGTGTGTGTATAGGTGTGTATTTTAGTCATGTGGTGTGAGTGTGTGTATAGGTGTGTATTTTAATCATTTGGTGTGTGTGTGTGTGTGTGTATAGGTGTGTATTTTAGTCACATGGTGTGTGTGTGTGTGTATAGGTGTGTATTTTAGTCACGTGGTGTGTGTGTGTGTGTGTGTGTGTATAGGTGTGTATTTTAATCATGTGGTGTGAGTGTGTGTATAGGTGTGTATTTTAGTCATGTGGTGTGTGTGTGTATAGGTGTGTATTTTAGTCAAATGGTGTGTGTGTATAGGTGTGTATTTTAATCACGTGGTGTGTGTATGGGTGTGTATTTTAGTCACATGGTGTGTGTGTGTATTGGTGTGTATTTTAGTCAAGTGGTGTGTGTGTGTGTATAGGTGTGTATTTTAGTCACATGGTGTGTGTGTGTGTGTATAGGTGTGTATTTTAGTCAAATGGTGTGTGTGTGTGTATTGGTGTGTATTTTAATCATGTGGTGTGAGTGTGTGTATAGGTGTGTATTTTAGTCACGTGGTGTGTGTGTATAGGTGTGTATTTTAGTCACGTGGTGTGAGTGTGTGTATAGGTGTGTATTTTAGTCATGTGGTGTGTGTGTGTGTATAGGTGTGTATTTTAGTCATGTGGTGTGTGTGTGTATAGGTGTGTATTTTAGTCACGTGGTGTGTGTGTGTGTGTGTGTGTGTGTGTGTGTATAGGTGTGTATTTTAGTCATGTGGTGTGTGTGTGTATAGGTGTGTATTTTAGTCAAATGGTGTGTGTGTATAGGTGTGTATTTTAGTCACGTGGTGTGTGTATGGGTGTGTATTTTAGTCACGTGGTGTGTGTGTGTATAGGTGTGTATTTTAGTCAAGTGGTGTGTGTGTGTATAGGTGTGTATTTTAGTCACGTGGTGTGTGTATCTATAGGTGTGTATTTTAGTCACGTGCTGTGTGTGTATAGGAGTGTATTTTAGTCACATGCTGTGTGTGTGTGTATAGGTGTGTGTTTTAGTCACGTGGTGTGTGTGTGTATAGGTGTGTATTTTAGTCATGTGGTGTGTGTGTGTGTGTATAGGTGTGTATTTTAGTCAGATGGTGTGTGTGTATAGGTGTGTATTTTAGTCATGTGGTGTGTGTGTGTGTATAGGTGTGTATTTTAGTCATGTGGAGTGTGTGTGTGTATAGGTGTGTATTTTAGTCAGATGGTGTGTGTGTATAGGTGTGTGTTTTAGTCACGTGGTGTGTGTGTGTATAGGTGTGTATTTTAGTCAGATGGTGTGTGTGTGTGAGTGTATAGGTGTGTATTTTAGTCATGTGGTGTGTGTGTGTATAGGTGTGTATTTTAGTCAGATGGTGTGTGTGTGTGTGTGTATAGGTGTATATTTTAGTCACATGCTGTGTGTGTGTGTGTATAGGTGTGTATTTTAGTCATGTGGTATGTGTGTGTGTGTATAGGTGTGTGTTTTAGTCACGTGGTGTGTGTGTGTATAGCTGTGTATTTTAGTCATGTGGTATGTGTGTGTGTGTATAGGTGTGTATTTTAGTCACGTGGTGTGTGTGTGTATAGGTGTGTATTTTAGTCATGTGGTGTGTGTGTGTATAGGTGTGTATTTTAGTCACGTGGTGTGTGTGTGTGTGTATAGGTGTGTATTTTAGTCACGTGGTGTGTGTGTGTATAGGTGTGTATTTTAGTCAAATGGTGTGTGTGTGTATTGGTGTGTATTTTAGTCACGTGGTGTGTGTGTGTGTGTATAGGTGTGTATTTTAGTCACGTGGTGTGTGTGTGTGTGTATTGGTGTGTATTTTAGTCACGTGGTGTGTGTGTGTGTGTATTGGTGTGTATTTTAGTCACGTGGTGTGTGTGTGTGTATAGGTGTGTATTTTAGACACATTGTGTGTGTGTATAGGTGTGTATTTTAGTCATGTGGTGTGTGTGTGTATAGGTGTGTATTTTAGACACATTGTGTGTGTGTATAGGTGTGTATTTTAGTCACGTGGTGTGTGAGTGTGTGTGTGTGTATAGGTGTGTATTTTAGTCACATGGTGTGTGTGTGTATTAGTGTGTATTTTAATCATGTGATGTAAGTGTTTGTATAGGTGTGTACTGTAGTCACATGGTGTGTGTGTTTAGGTGTGTATTTCAGTCACGTGGTGTGTGAGTGTGTGTGTATAGGTGTGTATTTTAATCATGTGGTGTGAGTGTGTGTATAGGTGTGTATTTTAGTCATGTGGTGTGTGAGAGTGTGTATAGGTGTGTATTTTAGTCACGTGGTGTGTGTGTGTGTGTATAGGTGTGTATTTTAGTCACGTGTTGTGTGTGTATATATGTATAGGTGTGTATTTTAGTCACGTGGTGTGTGAGTGCGTATAGGTGTGTATTTTAGTCACATGGTGTGTGTGTGTGTATAGGTGTGTATTTTAGTCATATGGTGTGTGTGTGTGTGTGTGTGTATAGGTGTGTATTTTAGTCACGTGGTGTGTGAGTGCGTATAGGTGTGTATTTTAGTCACGTGGTGTGTGTGTGTGTATAGGTGTGTATTTTAGTCACGTGGTGTGTGTGTGTGTATAGGTGTGTATTTTAGTCACGTGGTGTGTGTGTGAGTGTGTATAGGTGTGTATTTTAGTCACGTGGTGCGTCTATAGGTGTGTATTTTAGTCACGTGGTGTGTCTATAGGTGTGTATTTTAGTCATGTGGTGTGTGTGTGAGTGTATATAGGTGTGTTCGACTTAAAGCGGTGCTGTGCAGACTGATAGGTATATGACATTATAGTATCGCAAGAGCCGTTCTAGAGCATTTTTGAGCGTACACACTAGCGGTATTTTGGCGTGCGCGAGTGTTTGCGTGTGTATCTGTGTGTGTGGAGAGAGATGTCAGTCAAAATTACGTGCAGTAAACGGTAACAGTGCTGAACTAAAGTGAACAACATTTATTTAATTCCTCTACACTCCGGTGTAAAATTCGGGATAAATCATTCAGGGCTAGATTAAAATCATTCGGGGCTCGAGCCCTAGTGACGCCCCTGGGTGAACCTAAAACCCCTGCTTCAGTCTCTCTATTAGAGAAAGTGTCTTAGTGAGGATCAGGTCATGTGACTCTCAGAGAGATGATCTTACCTCAGTGTCTCCAGTTTACAGAGAGGATTCTCCAGTAGAGCAGAGAGACTCTTCACTCCTGAGTCTCCTAGATTATTCCAGGACAGATTCAGTTCTCTCAGGTGTGAGGGGTTTGATCTCAGAGCTGAAGTCAGAGCAGAACAGCCTTCATCTGAGACACCACCCTTCCACAACCTGCAGACACACAATAACACACTCTTCATCAACAGATACTCATCTAGGTTTAATATTTACTTTAAAGATGATCCATGTATTAAATGAACTTATATTCTGTATTTGATAAACTATGAGCAGCTGAATCTGAACAGAGAGCAACAGACTGATAATGAAGACTTTATCCAGAGAGAGAGAGAGAGAGAGAGAGAGAGAGAGAGATTTATAGTGCACTACATAGGGGAAACAAACTTATAAAATTAAATTAAAACATATAAAATACTAAAATATAATATCAAGCTTAAAACATTAATTCCTGAGTTTGTTTTCTCAGGTGTGAGAGGAAGACTTGTTGAAAGATGATGTGTCTGTCATGATGGACAATCTTCCTTTTCTTGAACAATCCCAATGTACTATTAACACAGGCCAAAGGATTACTGCTGTTACTGAGATATATCTTCATTTAGTGTGTTATTGTGGTGTTGCTGTTTTAAGTTAAAAGTAATGAGCAGAGTTTTGTAGAATTTATCTCTGTGTAACTGTATTTTAATGCACATGTAACTAACTGTAGCTTTATTTAATTTTCTCACTACTCTTATTAATGCACATTGACTAATATATTTGTTCTGCATGTTGTACAGTTACAGGAAATTTTAGTTCCTAATACAGTAACTAATACTGCTGCTTTTATTGAGCTACTGTGACTCTCAGAGAGATGATCTTACCTCAGTTTCTTCACTTTACACTGAGGATTCTCCAATACAGCACAGAGTCTCTTCACTCCTGAATCTCCTAGATTATTCCAAGACAGATCCAGTGTATCCACAATCAGATGCAGTTCTTTCAGATTGGAGGTTTCTGATCTGAGCACTGATGCCAGAGATTCAACACCTCTGTTTTGAATCTTATTACACCTGATACTGAGGGAAATAAAATAACACATTGAACACTAGTACAAATGATCAAACAAGCTCTCAAGGCTTTTACTGAACCTTCTCCTTCTAATAAAAGCCAAAAGCACAAACACCAGTTAGAGAAAACCTTTAAATACTGTAATAATATTTTACAGTCAGAGCTGTTTGGATTAAACTTGGTGTGAGTTTTCAGCTGCATCTTCACCAACACACTGTATAAACATGGAGCATGAACTGAATTAATACTTCAATATAAAACAAAAAAGTTTAAAGTCATACAGAGTTAGATTTAATGATTCTTATTTATTAGTTTTAATTATTCAGCTATGACATTATTTTATTCTGATATATTTTATTAGCTACTAAAATGAGAACCAGTCCAGTGATGACTGATTAATGTAGCTACCTGTCATAAGCTAGTTATCTAACAGTGTGTGTGTGTGTGTGTGTGTGTGTGTGTGTGTGTGTGTGTGTGTGTGTGTGTGTGTGTGTGTATGTGGGTGTTAATGCCATGGGCTCCTTATTTGCTCCCTGTGTCAGTGATTTAACCCTTACACTGTGTTTGACTTTCCCTGTTTAGGGACATTAGGAGAAGAAGGAAAGAAAATATAATCAGCATATAACACATTTATACTATTATATAATGAAGTGTAAATAAAAACAGTCTCTAATGAATATTAAACATTCAAACCTTTCTAGAAACTCAAATAAAACCCTTTACCAAGACATAAGATTTTTTAAATAAAAGTATTAATAATGAAATTAACTCAGTGTCTGCATGATTGTACTTCAAGTCTAACATAAATTTAAGGTGAAAACACATTGTTTAAAATAGACTGAAGATTGTAAATGTGACAGTGAAATGTTTCTGTCAATGAAAACAGCTTTTTACAGACTCTCCTCTGAACTCTGAGTGAACATGTGTTGAATATTAAGTCAATTTCACTGTGATAAATCAGAATTTCAATAAACCTTCATTAATTCATAACCTCTAAAATACTTTTCTTTTTTTTGGAACTGTCTTCCACACATTTAATACCTGCTCTTCAGTCTCAATCATTTGTCTATGTGACCCGTATGACCTCAAGTTATAACATCTCAAAGAACTTATTTATGTGTTTTCAGCAAGGGTGTGACTTTGGTTAGAGAAGTGTGTGTGTGTGTGGGGGGGTATTTCCTGCATTTACATTACATACATTTAGGGACAATGGTGATACAAAATCCAGGAAATAATGAAGTTGATTATAAAGACAATTTCTGCCAAACAGAATAGTAGGCTACTAAACTATGGATATAAAAAAGATGTCTTACTTTCTTTATTGTTTAATTGGGACCGATCACCAAGACTTGAGAGAATCATTTTATAAAGTCAAAAATGTTCACCATTAATGTTTTGTGTGTGAATAAAATGTAAATAATCTGAGACTCAATTTCCACTGTTAAACAAACTTATTTTAAACTGAGCGCTGTAGCTGAAAATGTAAAATAAATGACCTGTTGTACAGGATGTCTGTCAGAGACACATCCACCAAACCACAGGGGTTTAGAATAGAAAAAGCAGAAAGCCTTTATGAACTGTGTGTGTTACAGCACTATTGTGTAATATCAGGTGCAGAGAGACAGCAGCAACATTAATATGGAATTATATGAAAATGATGATCATTACTTTAATAATTGTCTTTCATGCATAAACAACCACTCTTAGTTAATAAACAAATTAAAATATTTACATTCCTGCTACTAATTTTCTGTGCAGCACAAATACCTAAAGTAGATCATTTTTATGCCTCTAACACTGTATTATAGCAGGGTAGAAATAACCATCTGTAATCCTTACTTCTGTAATCCAAAAGGAGGGGAAATTGATAACACAATAGATACACTACTTATGTGGTACACAGGATGCAAGATTCTCACACAATCTCACAAACATAAAATATAAAGAACATTTTTCATTGTCCTCCATCTGTCCATTCAATCCCATCTCTCCATGTATCCTAACTGTCCACCTCATCTGTCCTCTGATATGAAAACCACTGAGTTATGATCATATTGAGTCTGACATTAAACTAGTATCCAGAGTCTGCTTGTCATACATTGCTGAGAGAAAATGTGTGGTTCAAAGTCCCAGAAATTACGCCCCTGGTGTTCAGTTATTCTCGTTCTAACAGCAGAACAGTTCTAGTTATTAAGTAAATAAGATTTACTTACATTGCTTTTCTGGATGCTGCAATCACAGGCATCATCTTCAGAAGAACCAGATCTGTTATCTTCTCTGGACTGAAATATTTATTCAGGTCAAATTCCTCCAGATCCTGTGCTGAGGTCAGTAACACAAACCCCAGAGTAGACCACTGTGAGGAAGAGAGTTCACTTTGTTTTCCAGATTTCAGGTAGCGTTGGATTTCCTCCACTAGAGAATTATCACCCAGTTCATTCAGACAGTGGAACAGATTGATGGATTTCTCTGGAGGAAGATCTTTACTGATCTTCTGCTTAATGTACTGAACTGTTTCCTCTTTACTGTGGGAGCTACTTCCTGTCTGTGTTATTAAGGTATGTAAGAGTTTCTGATTTGACTCCAGTGAGAGACCCAGAAGAAAGCGAAGGAAAAGGTCCAGATGTCCAGTTTGACTTTTTAATGCCTGCTCTACTGCAGACTTGTGGACACCTGAAATTGTAATGTTTTTAATCCTTTGTTCAGAGAACCTCTTCGGTACAGAGTACATATTTCGTACAGAGGACATTTTTGGACTCTGATTAAGAACATTACTGTTTTCTTTCATAAATGTCATGTGCACATAGAGAGCTGCCAAATGCTCCTGAATGGTCAGATGAACAAAGCAGTACACTTTACTCTGGTGAAGCCCAAACTCCTCTCTGAAGATCTGTGTACACACACCTGAGTACACTGCTGCTTCTCTCACATCAATGCCACACTCTCTCAGGTCTTCCTCATAGAAGATCAGGTTCCCTTTCTTCAGCTGCTGAAAAGCCAGTTGTCCCAGTTTAAGAAGCATTTCTTCATCACTCTCCTGCTTCTGTGAGTATTTTCCTCTTATGATGTTTGTCTGAATGATGAGGAAGTGTGTGTACATTTCAGTCAGAGTCTTGGGGATCTCTCCAGTCTCTGCTTCACCCAACATCCTCTCTAGAACAGTGGCTGAAATCCAGCAGAAGACTGGGATGTGGCACATGATGTAGAGGCTTCTTAATGACTTCAGGTGTGTGATGATGTTATTGGCCAGGCTCTGATCTCTGATCCTCTTCCTGAAATACTCCTCCTTCTGTGGGTCATTGAACCCTCGTACCTCTGTGACTCGATGCACACACTCAGAGGGGATTTGATCAGCTGCTGCTGGTCGGGAGGTGATCCAGATGAGAGCAGAGGGAAGCAGATTCCCTTTGATCAGGTTTATCAGCAGCTCCTGCACTGATGCTGATTCAGTTACATCACACACTCTCTCTGTGTTCTGGAAATCCAGAGGAAAACGACACTCGTCCAATCCGTCAAAAATGAACAAAACCTTTTCCAATCTGGACATTTCTGTTTCTTTTGTTTCCTTAAAAAAGACACGAAGGAGCTCCATCAGACTCAGTTTCTGGTCCTTCATCAAATTCAGCTCTCTGAAAGGAAGTGGAAATATGAGGTGGACGTCCTGATTTGTTTTTCCTTCAGACCAGTCCAGAATGAACTTCTGTACAGAGACTGTTTTTCCGATGCCAGCGACTCCCTTTGTCAGAACAGTTCTGATGGGTTTGTCTTGTTCAGATGAGATCTTTGTCAGAACAGTTCTGATGGGTTTGTCTTGTTCAGATGAGGTCTTTGTCAGAACAGTTCTGATGGGTTTGTCTTGTTCAGATAAAGGCTTAAAGATGTCATTACATTTGATTGGCGTTTCCTCTCTTGTTGTTGTTCTCCTGGATGCTGCCTCGATCCGTCTCACCTCATGTTCATTATTGACGTCTCCACTGTCTCCCTCTGTGATGTAGAGCTCTGTGTAGATCTCATTCAGGAGTCTTTGGGTTCCCAGGTTTATCATCTCTCCATTTAAACACTGAAACTTCTTCTTCAGATTTAACTTGAACTTTTTCTGGAGTTCAGGAACATCAGCAGATTCTGGGGTGTTTCTGTAAAATGGTGAAGTAGGAAGACATTTTGAGACATGGGCTTCATTTATTAGGGTTTAAGATAATTTTTCCTGCATGGTTATCACAGATAGTTTTTTATAATGTTCTCACTGTGTTTGTTTTATTCTACTGTGTGTTTTCTTCAATATAATGAATCTAATGTAAGAAATATCAGTAGAAAGGTTTATAATATCAGCGTGTCAGTGTCACAGTCATGTTACTGGTTTGATCTTACCCTGTAAATGTCATGATGTTCTTTTCTCTTCTCTTTTGTTCCTCCTGTAGAACACTGAGAACAAACATTGTATCTGTTAAAGACTTTAATCACTTTAATACTGTACACTAAACATGCTGTAGATCTAATTTTACTACAATAACAGTAGTAACTGCATTCATATTTAGAGAACACAGTGCTAAATTCAACATCACAAATATTTTTCATGTTCTCTAGGAGTTTTTCCAATTATTTTCTGATGTAAATTTCAGAAGATAAAAGCTGAAATGTTGATATATCATCACATATTTATCTTTTGATCAAATTCAAATGTCTTTAATTTAGAGCAAAAACAAAAGAACTGGCCTTGGAGTTCTGATACTTTCAGAGGGGACAGTATGTGGTCATTAGGGGTGTAACACAACAGGAGTAATAATTATGAACTATAATACATAACTATAATACATCAATAATACATGAACTATGGGATGTTACCTGTGTACAGGTGAGAAGTCTCTATTATTAAAGTTTAAAGGAGGATCCATCTAATCAGCTTGAACAAATGTGTTATAGCATTAATCATTTAATTATTAAATGCAGGTTTAGCAGCTTCACTTTGGTACTCATAATGTACATGAATATCTGTAACTTCATAACTTTGTGAAGGCTTGTGTCAATTAATATGGGCCACTCAAGGTTGGAATATCTTAAAATAAAAGATTATTGCTCACACGTGCTACATGCAAATTTTATTTCTTCATAAGAAGTTCATAAGAAACGTTTGAAGACAACTGAACAAAAGTAAGGTTCTGTGAATGGTAGGGCTGAAACGATTCCTTGAGGAACTCAAGAAATTCGAATACAAAAAATCATCGAGGCACATTAGTTAGTCCATAGTCCTTAAATCAATATGAATATTCACACTTAGATTAAAACAACATGATTGCAAGTTGAAATTAAGGCCGGTATAAATGTATGTGGATTGTGGCTACATGTAGTGACTGTTTAAGACCGTAAATCAGTATGGTGGCTCGTTATGATGTCCCTAATTTAGCTAAGTTTTGTGAAAGCTAAGCGTCATTCATTTTGATAGCCTCACTCTCTGTCACACACACACACACACACACACCAGTATGTATAGAGACAATTAAGAGGCTTTATTCTCCAAAAAACAAAAAACTCTAATGTTACAGATAAATGTGTTAAGAAATTTGATGTGTATGGACTCTTGTTCTTGTTCCAAGTTTCCTTCCTGTCCACTAATTTTTGCCTCTTACAAAAACCATAAAGTCTTCCAGGAAGACAGTAAAGGCTTATGTCCTGCTTGAGCTGTAGTTAGACTGAAACATCCAAGTTAAGTTGCACAACATCAGTGCAATGTTTAGGTATTATTATTATTATTATTATTATTTTTATTATTATATTATTATTATTATTATTATTATTGTATTATTAATACACTTACAGTATGTTACAAACTCTGAGAACCTGTAATAATAATAATAATAATAATAATAATAATAAATAGTTGTAGTAGTAGTAATAGTTTCATTACCTTTCATAACTTTTCTTTAGTCTTTTGCTTATATTAGCATTTATAAGTTCAGAATTTAAGACATTACCTTCATAAATATTTACACTATTTCATCTAAAGCATTTACTGAACGTATTGCAGCATCACTATAGACCAAGTAACTATAATATAAATTAAAATATCTGCTTATAACTGTGTAGCACAGACATTAACCTTGACTTTAACTAGAACTGTGAGATGTTACCTGTATAAAGGTGAGGAATCAGCAGTTTTAATGTTCAAAAGAATCTTCATAGACACATCACTCTTCATGGAGACACAGCTGACTGCTGGTGAGTCTGATCTCTCTTTCTGAAGTTTACTGTACAACATTACAGACAGTACAATTTTACAAATACAATCTACACACTTTGCTCTCTTAATGAACAGTGACATGTACAGTCTTTATTTTTAATAATGTTATTAGACAGTACTATTACTTTTATTGTCAAATTAAGATGCTTTTACTTCCATGTTTATTATAAGTCAATGTAAAACCCTGTCATGAAAAATTCCTTTATCCATTCTGCATTGCAGCTTTACATTTTAACAGCAGAACTCTATATACTCACTACTTATTTCAGATATGATCAATTAATGACTAAAATGCAGAAATATAGTTACCGCTTCTTTAGGGGTGGGGTCATATCTGTGTCCAGATCAGTGATCTCCATTTTTGAATATTAGTGTATGAACAGACAGTTTATGGAGACACTGCTGAGTCAATGATGATACTGATCTCTTTCACTGGGAACTCTTCTGATAAAAAAAGACAAAAACAAATGTCCAGTTAAACATGGAGAGAACCAAACTTTTACATCTCTGACCAAAAAATCATAGTTTTACATACAGTAACTGACCCCTAACATTCTAACACCAAATTATTCAGTCATGGGGAATCTGGAACCCATCTCAGGATCACTGATCAGGAAAAAGATCTCAGGAAAAACATGTGATTCTAGACCTTATTGACCTCTACTTTAATCATGTACTGAACTACACATGTGAGCGGCCAGAAACTTAAGAATCAGGAGGATTTACAGTAGTTTATAAGGATTAATCAGTGGTGTCATGTCATGTGGGAGCAGAGGGCAGGAACAATGACAAGATCAGGTGGCAAGATCAAACAGAGATAACAGAAATAACAGAATAACAGATTCTTAATAATGTTTGTGAAGTATATAAGACACACTGACAGATCACACTGTTAAATTCAGCCCTCTGTAGGTTGATCATTTTCTTTTCCATCAAACCGTGTGGCATCCTTTCATTCCTAACACATTTCCCAGTCCATATCAGTGTAGATATTGTGGGAGATAATTTTGTAAATGAGAATATATGTATGAGGTATGTGTGAAATAATCAGGGGACAGCAGGAGTGAGTTCTCAGGTAAGGTTTATTCGTTAGGTCGTTTGAGCTTAAGAACAATATAAGGTTTAACACGGCATGTTGGCCTGTCACGGGCCTTGCACACAGGCTGCAAGGGCTTTGAAGAACAAATAGTTGTATCAATGATGTCAGTCTGGCAGGCTTTCTCTACGGTACCAGGCTTTCCAAACTTGGACCAATCAATGGCCGAGACGCACCCTAGATTGTTATGGTCAATCTTCGCTCCACTGGTACCTTGAGCGGTAGTGAGCTCATCATGAAGTAAACGCAGCGTGTGCTGGATGGCAATGGTGGTACCAGGCGAAATATCTAGAGTACATACGTAGAAGACAGCGGATAAATCAGAAAATCCGTGAGGTGTAAAAGTTAATAAAAGAAAGGGTGTTGGCCCCTGAAGAACTGAGAACTTACCCATGCTGTCTCCTGAAGAAGAATGAGGTGTTGGCGAGAGTGAGGCCAAAGACAATCCCACTGGTGGGGGCGGAAACGCCCAATTTTTAATATAATGATTCAGGAAAGTTTAATTATAATGGTATTCGAAAAGTTGTAAATTCAAAGATAATGGTGTAAAAAAGAATCTAAAAGGTCTAAAAAAAGAAAGATGGGTGGGATTGTCTAGGCAAAGAACCAGTGACGTGTTGCATTGGGAAGATAAGGGACATGTATATAAAGGCCGTAGTTGGAGTTCCCCGGGGAGAGGTTGTTGGGACGTTCATGCGTGAGCATCTCAATTCTTGTGTCAGCGCTGATTACAAAATAAAATCTCTTATCTGCATTCATCTAGTCTGCTTGATTGGCTTATTTAGTTTTGAGGCCTTACTAACTATGAGTCTCACTTAGACTGAGCTGTCGGGTCGGTGTGGAGCTGGAGTCAGATTTTAGTAGTGAGTACAGTAGAATTTTTATTCCACAATATCCAGCATGATATTTTACCCCATTGAGATCTGATGTGTTTTCAAAATGTTCTGTTAAGTTTTGTGAGCAGTAAACAACAGACACAGTGCAAACAACAGTTATTTAAAAATATATACAAAGGCAAGATTGGTACACAAATTTGTTTAAACATCAATAAAGCACTCCAAAGAGTGTGTGCTGATTGTGAACCCAGATTAATTAGGGAGCTCACATGAACACCACCACAGGCAGAAATACGGCTGAATGCCTATCAACAAAAAGACATTCCTTATGGAAAAACACTGATCACTGATGCCATGACATTGCAGCTGGCCACAGATTTATTGTAGATTTTATTTTAGAAGGTGACTCTTTGACCTTTCCACAGACAGTACAGTGATTATGAAGAGATGATTACCTTCCCTACCAGACAGTTTGAGGGCCCAGGATGTTTCCTTAGTTATTGCACTATGTTTAAGAAATGCTGCCTGGTTTGCAGACAAACGCTGATCAAAATCTTCATGAACAGGAAGCAACAGGGCCAGATATAGGGGAGTACTACAGAGAGCTTGTATATATAATAAATCATCTGCACTTTGACGTTTGCTTCACACATAGCAATATGGCCCCGCTTCAGTATAAATTTATTTACACAATTATGATATTGTACTTAAATAAATATATTAGATAATGCCTGAGGCAGCTGTATTACATTTAGACTTACAGAAGTTAGCAGACACCCTTATAATAGCTGTATAATAACTGTAGTTTATTATAATGTCCATGTCTGTTTCCTTTTAACAGACTTCCCATATGTTCAACAAACACAAGACAAGAATGGTCTACCAGAATGGCCTGAGGTGGAGGGACTGATGGGTAACGTAGTCCTTACACAATAAACACACAGTGATGGTGACATAAACTTCAGCAGCTCAATAAAATAAAAACACAAATCAGAGTCCATAATTCTGTCCTTTGACTTTAACACCTATAACTGGGCAAAAATGTATTAAATAAATTATTAACAAATTAACCAACAAATTAATTAATCAATTATACTTACATAGGGATATTGATGTACAGGAACATTATCCCACTTTCCTAGATGATGGCTGGTTGAACTAAAATATGAATAAAATATAATAAAATAAAAGTAAAATAAAACATTTTTCAGAGATCACGAGACAACATCCTCATGGCCTTGGCTGGGTTTTTTTTGTTTTCACTTTCGTAGAAGTCAGATTTTAAAACACATTATGTCTGTTCCACGTTATTAAAGCAAAAATAACCACAATCCAAACAAATTGAAGGAAAAATCTAGTAGAAAAACTGGAATATATAACTAACACACACCGAACACTTACACACACCGGGAAACACACTGAAGAGGAAGATCAGCTGAAATGACGCAGTTTTTTTACTGCTCTTTTTACACGATGTCATTACAATATAACACCAGTTTTGTATCAAATACATGATATAAAGTGATTTATTTTAAAAGAAAATGACCTTCTTGTATTGAACAGTCCGTCTTGTTGGACATTAACAACACCGTTTCTCCGTTTCAGTCGCTGCGATGAGACGCACTGGAGTCGGAGCTTTAACAGGGTTGCCAGATTGGACTGAAAGTTTCCAGTCCAACTACAGCTTAAATCCGCCCATTAAAAAAATACCAGCCCAAAGTGCGTACTGTGATAACTAATACAAAAACAAACAGAAAAACCAAAGCAAATTAGTGCAAAGGGAACTATTTAGAAACACACACACACACTACGTTAGCCACCTGTATACGTTTTGTTTAATTATCAAACATGCCATCCGAATCTTATAGCAGAATAATAGCGTATAAACCTTTTTATAGAGACTTAATGCAGAGAATCTTCACAGAACTCATAAAAATGTCTCTTGAAATATTATAGACTATTATTCTTTCCTATTCTTTTCGGCAGGACTTTCTATATTTCCTCCACTTTGGCATGATAATGATAAAAACACCATGCCAAAGTCTGACTGGATTGGACTCTCCTCATCCTTATCGGCTAAACTGAGCCATATTATTAAAATGTCAACATTACATATTAAACTTTATTGTAAAGTCTGTTAGAATGGAAAAAAACAATAAAATATCATGTTTATAGTTAAAAATAAAAACCCGCCAGTTGCATCAAAAAACAGCCCAAATTTTATCGACCCGCTCAATGCATTTTTTCCCGGTTACACGTGAAATCTGGCAATCTGGCAACACTGGCTGTACAACAAACACTTTCACTTTCGGGAACCGATTCACTAAGAAACGAATCGACCCTTTGAGTCGGCTCTTTGGTTAAAAATTAAGAAAAAGCGAGATTGAATTATTTTTTTACTCGTTCATGTAGACGTTTTATTGTTCTTAAGTTACACCACAAGTCTACTTCAGTGACCAAGAAATACAATAAAAGTGTCATTAATAATACTAATCTCACATTAATCACACAATCTTAATAATCTGAATAAATTCATTGTGGCTGTTTGTGATGGAGACAAAAAATGCAGCTGAGAAAAAAACTTCACATTTTATATGGTATTATTTAGTTCTTTTTAATAAACTGTGATCTATCTGTAGAGTATGTGACAGGGGTATCTGATGTAATGCCCCAAAAGTGTAGTATAGTGTTTTATTTACTCTCTAAATATAAAGAAATTCAGGAGAATTTAGAAAAGTGATGATGACACACACCTGAAAGAAAGAAAAGCAACACACATACTAATGTCTCTTCTTCTATGGCCGGTTGCTTGCTAGCGTGAGCTCAGGGTTCAGCTGAAACACATCAATATGGTTTGTGTGTTGTTTATATGACTGTCCCTGATTGAGTGACACTGTGGATGATGGAGCATCATCATAATACATGGTTGGCACAAATGTCCAGCACATGGGAGTGTGTGTGTGTGTGCATGTAGAACTCCACAGTCAGTGCAGTGTAACACACACATGTATATCAATAAACAGAGGCAGAGGGTGCAGTATCGGGTGATTTCCTTGTCAGAGGTGATTTGGAGTCCATGTGTACAGTGTGGAATCTCAGAGTTAATGCTGTAGCTCAAAGTGACTAGAAGCTAACTTGGACCCTTTATAACACTCATCATTTAATGAAAATCAAACAAATCAATAAAAAAACAGGAGGGTTTTTTCTCTGTGTGTGTGTGTGTGTGTGTGTGTGATTCTTTAGCCACTCCTCAATAAATAAAAGAGAGTAGAAGTAAGGTATCCGTGAGTGTACGTTGTGTTATTAATTGTCCCTAAATTGTTTTTCCGAAGGTTATGGTATAGACAAACATAACATTTTGGCGACGAGGTGGATAAAAAAAAATTACGGCGGTTCTACCACAAGTAGTACTGAGTATTTAGGCGCACTTGAAAATTATTATTTTCCTTTCTTTCGTAGCTAAAGTGTGACAGGTTAGCTACAATGGCTTTTGCTTTCGGCCATATGGAAGCTTTTGATGAAAGCATCGAGCCGTGGACCACGTACATCGAAAGTTTCGAGCATTTCGTAGAGGCTAACAGCATCGCTGCTGACAAGAAAGTACCTGTGTTACTCAGTGTGATAGGTGGAAAAACATATGGACTACTCCGTAGTCTCATCGCTCCAGAGGAGCCGGGAGAGAAGAGCTTCAAGCACATCACAGACACGCTACAGCAACACTTCTCTCCGAAGCCCTTAATCATCGCTGAGCGATTTCGTTTTCACAGGAGGAATCAGGTAGAGAGTGAGTCTGTAACACAATGTGTTGCTGTACTAAGAGGATTATCAGAACACTGTGAATTTGGGGGACATTTAGATGATGCACTTCGTGATAGATTTGTGTGCGGTTTGAAGAGTGAAGCCACGCAAAAGCGCCTGCTGACGGAGACTATGTTAACGTTTCAAAGAGCGGTGGAACTGGCGGTCTCCATGGAAACAGCAGCTCGAGAAGCACACCAACTCAGCGGATCGGTGACGGTACATGCACTTTCATTAGCAAAAAGTAAAACTGCTAACAAATGTAAACGATGTGGAAAAACTAACCACAATGATGATGACTGTTGGTTTAAGGACAAAAACTGTAACACGTGGAAAGAAAGGCCATAGCAGTCGTGTGTGCAGGAAGAGCGACAAGGGCAGAAAGACAAAGAGTGAAAGCACATCAAAAGTTACATGGACAACATGGAGAGGCAATGTAAAAAAGGGAAGTGTACACCATGTGGATGCAGAGGAAATGTCCAATGATGACGACACAGACACTGAATTAGCCCTGTATAAATTGTCACAGCCAGGGGAAAAGTCCAGTATCATCGTGAAACTAAAAGTTGAGGGTATTCCATTGGAAATGGAACTGGACACGGGTGCAGCAGTCTCGCTGATTTCGACACAAACCTATGACATGATGCTCCTGCCCCTACATGCAACTGACATTATCCTTCTCACTTACACTGGTCAAGCATTACATCCTGAAGGTTTAATTAATTTCCATGTAAAAATGGGTAAGCAGACAGCTATTCTTCCATTATATGTTGTGCAGGGGAACTACCCTCCACTGTTTGGCAGAGAGCGGTTGCGTCAGATCAAACTGAATTGGAAAGAAATAAGAACAGTAAAAGTGAAAACACTAGAAACAGTGTTGCAGAAACATGCCGCCATTTTTTCACATCAATTGGGAGAAATGAAAAATATCAAAGTGAAAATAACACTGAAATCTGAGCACAAACCCAAACTTGGCCAGCCCAGGGTTGTTCCACATGCACTCCGCCCCAAGGTCGAGGCCGAACTGAACCGTCTCACAGAAATTGGGGTATTGTCCCCTATACAGTACAGCAGTTGGGCTACCCCTATAGTCCCAGTTGTAAAGAAAAATGGATCTGTACGCATCTGTGGTGACTTTAAAGTGACTGTTAACCCCGCTCTGCACATTGAACACTATCCTCTTCTACGCATTGAGGATCTGTTTGCGTCACTATCAGGAGGACAATGTTTCAGTAAATTGGATTTGTCACATGCGTACCTACAGATGAGGGTTGAGGAGGAGTCCAAGCAATTTCTTACAATTTCCACCCAGAAAGGGCTATTCCAGTACAACCGCCTTCCGTTTGGGATTGTTTCGGCACCAGCCATATTCCAGAGAGCTATGGACCAAGTATTGCTGGGTCTGTCAAACGTCCATTGTTACCTGGATGACATCTTAGTAACTGGATGGACTGAAGCTGAATACCTGGAAAACCTGGACGCAGTTCTTGGACGCCTGAAGCAGTTCGGCCTACATGTTGAAAACAGTAAGTGTGACTTCTTTAAAGACTCATCGGAGTACCTGGGTCATATAATTGATGCAGAAGGTTTGCACAAGTCACCTGAAAAAGTAAGAGCAATTGTTGAGGCTCCAACACCATCCAGTGTCACACAGCTGAGATCATTTCTTGGCTTGTTAAACTATTATGGGAGGTTTATACCCAATCTGGCCACCATAGTGAATCCCTTAAACGCCCTGCTGTGTAAAGGGAAACGTTGGCAGTGGTCAGTTGAGTGCAACACTGCATTCAGAAAGGCAAAAGAGCAACTAGTGTCACAAAATGTCTTAATACATTATGAACCCCAGAATGTCATCCGCCTTGCATGTGATGCATCACCTTATGGTATTCGGGCTGTTATTTCACACATGTTGCCCAATGGTGAAGAAAGGCCGGTAGCATTTGCATCACGCACACTCAGCAAGGCAGAACAAAATTATGCACAAATTGAGCGCGAGGCTTGTTAGTGTTCGGAGTCCGAAAATTCCATCAGTATCTCTATGGACGAAAGTTCATGCTTTTCACAGACCACCGCCCACTCGCCACGATCTTTGGTGCACAGAAAGAAGTTCCGTCTATGGTAGCTGCTCGAATGCAAAGGTGGGCTTTGTTTTTGTCGGCACATAACTACACTACTGAGTATAAAAAGGCTGAACATCATGCAAATGCCGACGGCCTGTCCCGCTTACCGTTACGAGTGGAGCATAGAGAGAAAAAGGATGCGGTAGATTTATTCTACCTTGGACAGATGGAGAAACTTCCTGTCAGGACCACTGATATTCGACGTGAGATGCTGACTGACCCAACCTTGTCAGCAGTCCTTGAAATAGTCACAAAAGGGGCTCAGAATGGAAATCTGCCCAGTAACAATGAACTTGCACCTTTCATTGCCAGACACGATGAGCTGTCCGTACAACATGGATGTTTAATGCGTGGTATGAGAGTCATTGTTCCACAAAAGCTGCGCAACAGAGTACTTGAAGAATTGCATAGTGGTCACCCTGTAATTGTCCGAATGAAAGCAATTGCTCGCAGCTACGTGTGGTGGCCGGGTCTCGATGCTGACATTGAGCTGCAGGTAAAAATGTGTCAGTCATGCCAACAGATACAGAAAATGCCATGTCACGCATCCCTCCACCCATGTGAGTGGCCAAGAAAGACATGGGAGCGTATTCACGTAGACTTTGCGGGGCCATGCGAGGGCCTTATGTATCTGGTTGTGGTTGACGCACATTCTAAGTTGCCTGAAGTGCAATTAATGACATCAACAACTGCAGAAAAAACAATCGGAGTCCTGCGAAACCCCTTCAGTCATTATGGAGTGCCTGAGGTCCTCGTGAGTGATAATGGACCACAGTTTGTTGCACAGGAGTTTGCAACTTTCTTGAAGGGCAACAATGTAAAACACATCCGCTCAGCTCCATATCATCCAGCTACCAATGGGCAGGCTGAAAGGTTTGTTCAGTCTCTGAAACAAGCATTGAAACAAGCATCTACCCTACAGAGACGGCTTGATTCATTCTTGTTAATGTATCGCAACACACCACACCCAACAACAAAGGAATCTCCCTCCATGTTGTTTTTGGGACGCCAGCTACGCACACGTCTGGATGCCCTGAAACGCAGTGTATTAGCTTCTGTGCGATCTTCACAGACTGCCCAGATCTTTCGCCGAGCTGGTCATTCAAGGCCAAGATGGTTTGAAATCGGTGATACAGTGCTGGCTCGAGATTACAGGGGGAGAGAGAGATGGACATCAGGTGTGGTGACTGCTCAAAGTGGGCCAATATCTTACACTGTAGATGTAGGAGCTTCCGAGGAATGGAGACGCCATGCGGATCAACTCTTGTCCATTCCCAATAAAACAGTTCAAATGCAGGGGGCACAGTCATCTGATACTAGTGAGGTGCCTGCTCCTGTCCAGACCTCTGGTCCACACCACAGAAGGAGCTACATGTTTCCAGTGACTCACCAGCAGAGAGCCAGTTAGCACAGGGCATATCTGATATTTCATCTGTGCCAGTCAGACGTTATCCACGTAGAGTAATTAAGCCTCCAAACCGTCTGACGTTGTAGAAGTACAAAAAAAATGAAATGAGAACCTTGCTGAACTGTAATTAGTTGTTAGTGGGCCTGTTCTGTCATGGGGCAGAATAATCCCCGAACTGGCTCGAGGCAAGAGGCAGTCTACCCTCTACCTCTAGAATGTATTCCTGAAAATTGGTAAGATTATATTGTTACTTCTGGAGTAAGAGGGGAGGAAATGTTATGTATGGCGTTTTAACATGTTGTTCCCTCAGGTGCCTGTGGGTGGCACCGGTAATAAAATGTATGTTGTCAATAAATAAAAGAGATTAGAAGTGAGGTATCTGTGAGTGTACGTTGTGTTATTAATTGTCCCTAAATTGTTTTTCCGAAGGTTATGGTATAGACAAACATAACAGGCGGGACTTTCTTCTGATGGGCACACCCTGCAGCCAGTGACATGCGAGGACAGAGTAGGTTCATACCATTATGTGAAAGATGGAAGGGTTCCTTCCTTTTCCTTAGTTCCTTTCACTGGAACTAAGGGGCCAAGCCCAGCTCCTGAAAAACAACCCCACACCATAATCCCCCCTCCACCAAACTTTACACTGGGCACAATGCAGTCAGACAAGTACCGTTCTCCTGGCAACCGCCAAACCCAGACTCGTCCATCAGATTGCCAGATGGAGAAGCGCGATTCGTCACTCCAGAGAACGCGTCTCCACTGCTCTAGAGTCCAGTGGCGGCGTGCTTTACACCACTGCATCCGACGCTTTGCATTGCACTTGGTGATGTATGGCTTGGATGTAGCTGCTCGGCCATGGAAACCCATTCCATGAAGCTCTCTGCACACTGTTCTTGAGCTAATCTGAAGGCCACATGAAGTTTGGAGGTCTGTAGCGATTGACTCTGCAGAAAGTTGGCGACCTCTTCGCACTATGCGCCTCAGCATCCGCTGACCCCGCTCCGTCAGTTTACGTGGCCTACCACTTCGTGGCTGAGTTGCTGTCGTTCCCAAACACTTCCACGTTCTTATAATACAGCTGACAGTTGACTGTGGAATATTTAGGAGCGAGGAAATTTCACGACTGGATTTGTTGCACAGGTGGCATCCTATCACAGTTCCACGCTGGAATTCACTGAGCTCCTGAGAGCGACCCATTCTTTCACAAATGTTTGTAAAAACAGTCTGCATGCCTAGGTGCTTGATTTTATACACCTGTGGCCATGGAAGTGATTGGAACACCTGATTCTGATTATTTGGATGGGTGAGTGAATACTTTTGGCAATATAGTGTGTGTATATATATATATATATATATATATATATATATATATATATATATATATATATACAATTTATAACAATAAAAAACAAATTATAAGAAATTTGTTTATTTATAACAAAGAAAACAATTTATAACAATAAAAACATTTGTAACTATATAACGAGTTAAATGTCTTCGAGCACCGTCATCTACAAATGTAACAAAGAAATAAGAAATAAGTCACATGGACATTAGATAAGATTTAGATGAACAGTTAAATAAATAAACGTCTATTATATAAGCCTTTTTTTTATCATGAAGCACGGCCGCGTTTGCGGAACAGCAATGAAATCTACATCGTCTTAAAAATATCTTCTAAAATTCATCTTCTTAAATTATTCCAAGGAAGTGGAAAACATTAAAAACTCTTGTCTTTCTTTAAAACCTGCTGGTATACAATGAGACAATATGTTTTTATCCCTAAACACAATGATCTTCCTTTAATTTAGTCATTTAACAATCAATTATTTTAATTCATTTAATTATCATTTATTTAGATAATTAAGGACATTTATCACTGCTCTTAGATGTAAATTAACAAATCATTTAGTTTATCTGTTCAACTTGTTTATGAACTATGTGTGGTTGTAAAATATCAAAATGTCATGAGATATGCAAAAACAGTAAATGAATGTTAATTATAGATCTATTGATTGCTAATTATGTGAAGATGTTTGTGTAGTTTTAGTTTTAATAATAATAATAATAATAATAATAATAATAATAATAATAATAATAACATCATATTTGTTTAAAATATTCACCGTAATAGACCAAACGTAATAGTACAGCTCTTTAAGTTATTTTTAATATAGTATCTTTCAGCATTTATTTACCCCTAGATGTCGCTGTGGAAAAGGGAATGTAAGATACAAACACTTCTACATCGGTACTCATAGTTGATACTCAGTTAAAAATGTTCTAATACAATGTGGTTACCATTTTAAACTCCTATGTGGTGCAAATTTCAGGGCCAATGAAATGAAATCTTCCACCTCAGTCGCCTTTAGTGTCTTGAAATTCTTCTGTGTTGCTCCTAAAAATAGAATGAAATAATCACTGTTATTCTCTGCATTGTAACTTGTACACTGTATATAAATTTAGGTTAAAGAATCTGAGTTAGATTTGAGCTACGGAATTAATCAGTTGTTCAGAACATAAAAAATATCAATGAATTTTATTCTACAATGTAATATTAAACACAGTTATCTTTTATATAACCATTTTTAATATAGCAATGTAATTTAGAACAAAGCTCACCAATCACAATAGGGCAAATCCTGAGGTCTTGGAAGACAAGCCTAGAAAATAACTTGACCATAGGGACATGTTAAACTAAATTGTGTCCTGTAATTAGTATCACAGGTGTGTGTACATATATGTGTATTTTGATGTGAGCATTTTATTTGTTTTTGGATAAAATGATCTGCTTTGGATCATAAAAGTGTCTGTAAATGCAATGCAATTGTAAATAATTACTGAAAGATTAAATAAATGTGTAGTATATAATATAGAACTATATTTATTACCATCTTTCTCCTTTTCTCCTTCAGTTCTAATTTTTGGTCAAATTGTTGAAACTCTTCAAGAGTTAGGACATGGTCCATTTTCTAAAATTTCCTCCTCTGCCTCTCCACCTGGCACAGCCACAGCAGCCAGTATTCTGTGCTGCATACAGAGGATGTCTTGCTGGGTCTCAATAAGCTCTTGCTGCTTTTGCAAAGCCTTTGTGTGATATCCTATAGAAACAATTTAAACATGGATTCAGTTCCTTAAACATGTATGTCATTGTGTCAAAGAGCTGCTGTTGTAGCTTACTCTTGGTGGCTTCCTCTGATGAGGTCTGTGCCTGCGCTTCATTCAAGAGGAACATCCAACACTGCTGTGGACAAAAATCAAAATACTTATGTTTCAAAATATTACATACATTTTATTGAATATAACAATGACACTATGTTACAGACATTGATGGGGGGGGCTGATATTTGTTACTGAAGATTCTAGTAATGACTCCTGTGCTGCTGGAAAAAAATGATATACAGATGTAGGAATAAATAAAAATTAAACATGCTTATTAACTTTTTTTTTTTCATTCACCTACAGAATAAATCAGGTGATCTAGGCATTTCCTGTTCCTGTTGGTCTATGGGAAAGAGAGAGAAATATAGAAATATATTGCTTATTGCTTCAAATCAATTTAGAATTTTTGAATGATATCTGAATTTTATATATATATATATAACCTTTATATATATCTACTAACCTTTGTCTTGAGGATAAGTTTTGGGGAAAGGCTGATCTAAAAATACAATAGAAATAGGAAAAAGCATCTATTAGTTTACTTTGCATTTTAGAGCTTATATGATTATGCATAGCCTTGATGTCCGATGATGCCTGAGATAGACACAGGCTCCCCGTTACCCGAGAATAGATCGGATAAGCGCTACGGACAATGACATGAAAAAGAAATGATTATGCATAATCAAGAAAGCAAAATAAACAGATCAGAGTAAATCAACATTAGTGGCTGTGTGAATTATTTAGCCACTTACATGAACCACAATGTTTTTCTTTCTTTGTTTCTGTATTGTAATGTTACTTTAAAGCTTATTAAATACAAAAGCATACTTCAGTGGTTTCTTCCAACCAAGTGGTGGGAATAATTTCCACTGAATTGTCATCTCCAAATTCCACCTTATGAAAAGTTTTTGTCTCCATCTGTTTAGAGATAAAACAAACAGACAAATTAGTAGATTAATTAATTAATACAACAAATACATTCATTCAACAACTTATTTCTTATGATAACAGGTTGTGATTACTGTCCTCTTTGGCCTACCTGTTTATCATGAGGGAGACATTGGAGATTGGTTCAGTGATGATAAGTTCTTGATTGTCTGAGTTTTGTCATGTTAGGTTGTGAGCTATGGTAAGTTTGTCGTGTGTGTGTGTGTGTGTGTGTGTGAAATAAATATACAAAATAAGTCATCAGCTCAGTGCTATAGCTGTTGTATTCCACTGCCAAGTTAGGTGAAAGAAGAAGGCCCAAGGCAACACTGAATATCATGAAATGGTCATACAGTTGATCAGCTAGAATTCCCTTTAATTCAGTCTTGCCAGTGTACACAGCAAACTGCTGCAGTTCAGTTGCCTTCCACCTATCTATGTCTTCTAGACGCCTTGGTTTTCTTGCAAAACAGCTTGGAATGCTCTTCCTGCCTTTGGGACACTTCATTCAATTCAATTCAATTTAGTTAATTTTGTATAGCGCCTTTTACAATGAACATTGTCTCAAAGCAGCTTTACAAAAGAAGAAAACAGAGAAAAAGGAGGGGAAAATGAAAAATAATAATAATAAATAAAAAATAAAAATAACTAATTAACTAGAAATAAGAATAAATTATTAAATTCTATAATTAGACTATTTTATCCCTAATGAGCAAGCCTGTGGCGACAAATTCATCAATTTGTCCAGCAGACATTCGCACACTCCGGTCACCTCTAATCCACTGTGTCATCATTTTTTTTGTAACCCCCAGGCAGGCTTGGTGCATGTAGTCTATTGGAAATTGGTCAATCATGTCCAATGGCAGCCTTAAAAATGAAGACACTGGAATGACCTCATCATCCTGACGTCTTTCCATTTCAGCACGATATGTCTCATCTGTGCGTAGAGTGAGATTATCCACCTCTGGGTAAGTAACACACCCAGAAACCCACATGCCCCTCTGAGGGCATTTATCACATCCATAATATCCTGAGTACTGCTTCATCTTTTTTACCATCACTTTTGCCGGTGCGTCACAAACAATACATTTAATCTTTATTTGTTTTCCCTCCAAACCATTGTCAAGGAGTTGCTGGATGTCTTTTATGGCTTCCTCAATAAAATCTAAACTTGTTGGTTTGGAAGGACCATGTGTCAGTGTCACAGGAAAGACAGGCAGTCCATCAATATTAAATGAAATCTCCAGTGTTGTTATTTTTTCTGTTATCTCCCTTGGGTAGTGGTGCAGCTGCTACTTAGGTGCTCTCTTATGTTAAAATGAACACACTCCATCCCTGACTTCATACATGTTTTAATGTGTCTAGGAGTTTGTAGGAAGGTTCTTGCTGTTGAAGGCAATTCTGGATGTCCATATTTTTTAGGCCCCCTCAGGAGGTCATCAGTGGCATTATGTGTAATGAGGAGTTTTGTAGCCCACTCCTGAAGAAATATTGTAAGTGAGGCTGGAAGCATTTCATCAATATCCTCAGGCCCTGAACTACAGCTTTCCTCACTGACCCCATTATTCACACTCTCATGTCCTGAACTGCAGTTCTCTTCCCTGACCACATTATTCACACTCTCATGTCCTGAACTGCAGTTCTCTTCCCTGACCACATTATTCACACTCTCATGTCCTGAACTGCAGTTCTCTTCCCTGACCACATTATTCACACTCTCATGTCCTGAACTGCAGTTCTCTTCCCTGACCACATTATTCACACTCTCATGTCCTGAACTGCAGTTCTCTTCCCTGACCACATTATTCACACTCTCATGTCCTGAACTGCAGTTCTCTTCCCTGACCACATTATTCACACTCTCATGTCCTGAACTGCAGTTCTCTTCCCTGACCACATTATTCACACTCTCATGTCCTGAACTGCAGTTCTCTTCCCTGACCACATTATTCACACTCTCATGTCCTGAACTGCAGTTCTCTTCCCTGACCACATTTGCCACACTCTCATTCCATAAACTGCAGTTCTCCTCACTGACTCCAGTCTCAACACTCTCAGAAGCACTCTGGATGTCTCTGTAATTTCTTTCATCCATGTTGGCCTGACCCTGGACTTTTTGAGGAAATTTTAATTGCTTTCCAACAACCATTTTATTCAGGACCCCCAAGCACATTTCCACTGCCTTGTGTAGCGTTGTCTCCTTGACTTTGAATCCATTCTAATTCCAAAATATTGAATTTCATATTAAAAATGTTGTTTGCAGATATTTTGCAATATTGAGTATAAGGGCAATATAAAATATGGCCAAAGGTATGTGGACATAGGGATAGGTGTGTTCCATTATGGAGCCATCTAATCTGAATCTGAGTACCCCTGCCATGCCCAATGTGGACAACTCTATTTTTTTTATAAAGACTGGTTTTACTGATTAGCTCATTAGTATAGTGTTCACAAACCCAAACTGGGTCTGTCAAATAAGGGAGATATTGAAAATGTGCAAAAGCTGGTTTTGGGATATACTGATAAATAGCTCAAATATCTAAGGTAAATTTTAATTGCTTAACTGACTTGACTGTTTATACCTCAAAAAAAAAACAGTATTTGGTTTGTATTACTAAGGATTTTAAAAACATGTTTATGTTATACTGACCTTTGTATTGTGGATGAATCTTGGACAATAATTTACCTGTAAATATAACAGAAAAATGACGTGAAATGTAGTAAGTTGGTTAATAGTTATATGTTAATCATCTTCCAAATAAATATAATCTCATTACATTTTGGCGGAACAGAAATCAACACCTGTGTTGTCTTAGGTGAAAAACTGAAATATAAATGTATTTATCACACTTTAAATCCCAGGACCACCAAGCTACCTCTGCTGGGCTCTTGAGCAAGGCCATCTCTCAGTTGCATAAATGAGATAAATGTAAGTTGCTTTGGATAAAGACATCTGCCAAATGCCATAAATGAAAATGTAAAAAAAAGGACAGAGGTTGATTGTAAGTCATATTATAAAATCTGAATCAAAGAAGAAAAATACTAGTTGACCTAAAAATGTGTTCAGTGAGGTAACTTCTAGGGTATCATTAACCCTAGAATGCATATGTTGGTCAATCAGCTGTATGTGCTTAATTCATGTGCTTATTGTACTGCATGTAGAAGCAATAAGACTGGTATTACCCAGAAATGAGCTTTTTTCAACGTGTTTTATAATGTGTATATAATTCTTTTGCTTTTGTAACCCTACTTTCTTGGTTTATTTAATAAAGTCTCCAGTCTCTTTCGGGCTGTGAGTAATAAGCGGGCTACAGTTGAGTTACAACAACTTCTTTATTTCGGCCAAACGGCAAGACAGTACATGAACTTTTCCCTCTCTCTACTCTTCTCCCTCACCCCGGTGCTACTACAACCTGTGCTCCCCCGGGAAAACCCCGGTGTTACTAGTTAGTTCCCTTTTAACATAAATACAATAAGCAAAATCAAATGTCACACATGCAGGGATACAGACAAAATAATAATGTGCTATAAATAATAATTAAATAATATTCAATTCTAAATTAAAACACATAAATAAATAAATACCTTATAGGTGTACTTCATATGATAATAAATAACATAAATCAATGCACAACTAAGGTTACACTTTTTTCTCCTCCAAAAATTGTGAATATACTTTCTCTAATATAGACTGCACAACAACCCAGCAGTTAAGGTAAACATTTATTATTATTATTATTATTATTATTATTATTATTATTATTATTATTATGGTTTAGTGTGTATTTAGAATGCGTATACATTCCCCCTGGTTGGTATTATCAGAGTATGATGGTCATTTGTGGGTTTGTGAGCGAGGAGTGAAATTTATTTTTTGGTCAGTTTTTCTGACCGGAAGCTAGCTCTGTGTTCTGCAACAGCTAGACCTGGAGAAACGGAATAGAACAACTGAAGAGTTTTTATTTTTAGCTTTGCATGGCATTTTTGAAAAATCCAAGCCTCGTGTTTAGTCTCCCTGTGGGATGAGTTACATGTACATGGTGACATGACTCAACTGGACAGTTTTCTGCTTATATTCTATAAAATATAGCATGAACATTTAAAGTCCTGTGACGGACGTGTTTGGTTAAACTATACTTTCAGTGAAATGTTAAATACCATGACATGACACAAATAACACAAAACAATGACAGACTGCTGCTACAGTGTGTTTTCCAGTATGGTTGTTGAGGAAGACACTATAATACACTAATGTGTTTCCATGACTTTCTGAAAGTGGGAGGAAAATATAGGGAGATGGATTGTCAGTCAGAAGAAAGAAAAATTGTCAAATTATTAGTCACTTCCTTAGCTTAGATAATAATCGATAATGAAAATCGTTTTGAACCAATGACATTCTCGATTATTCGGCCGGCGCACGTCACCACGCATTCAGTCATAGCGTTGTTCCAGGCGCACATCAGAAGAATGGAGGAGAGAACAAGCACGTCGGATAAAAGTGTGTGACCCAAGTCCTCTAAGGCATGGGAGCATTTCATATTAAATTCCGCGATAAATGTTGTAACTTTACAAAGCGGAGCTTCAGAGTCACGGAAGCACGACAAATTTGTCAGGAAAATAACAGGGCTGATCAGTCATCACTTCCTGGGCGCAAAAAAGTGAATGCATGAGTTTGTTGTTGATTCAACTTCTGGTGTTGTCGGTGCTGATCTAGGGTACTTTGATCATTTTGAAGAGGCATGTGCACTTCCCCTTGTGTGGATCGGATGATTAGCAAGCTCAGTCAAAGGTTTTGATAGAGATAGTATTTTGAAGGGTGTGCAGGCCTGTCATCCATCCTCCCAATCTCTCTTGTCACAAGATCTTCTCAGTGATGTTGCACTTCACTACAATATAGAACTTTATGCAGAAGACATATCTAAGGCAAAACATTATCTAGGGAAAAAGAAGGAGGAAGGTAGCATTCCAGATATGCTGACTG
Organism: Hemibagrus wyckioides; assembly: GCF_019097595.1. NCBI lineage: Eukaryota > Metazoa > Chordata > Actinopteri > Siluriformes > Bagridae > Hemibagrus > Hemibagrus wyckioides. The sequence goes on along the minus strand of NC_080721.1, from coordinate 13,579,315 downwards.
TATACCACCTGCTGGACTGTGACATGATTCCCTTTCTCAAAAAACTTCTGCAGGTTTCACTAACACTTCCTGTCAGCAGGTGTACATGTGAGAGATCATTTAGTGCCCTGAGATGCTTACACACATGCTTGAGGTGAACCATTGGTCAGGAAAGACTCCACAACCTTGCAGTCTTTTCAGTTGAAAAAGAATCTGTTAATTCAATTGAGAAATTGACAGATTTGCTAATTGACAGATTTGCTACACCCAAAAAGAATTGGCTAAAAAATTAAATGACACTGAGACAAAAATACAGACATAACTCTTTTTAGACAAATAACATTTGAGACAAAATGGTGCATTTTTACCTATGGAGGGATGTTAACTATGTAAAGGTGAGGAGTCTTTAAAGTTCCGTGGAGGATCCATAGAAAATAATAGAGTGAGCATGAGACAGAATTTCATTGTTTTAAAAAATGGGACACAATGACATGACCTCTGCCTCTTCTCATACATGAAGTCTGAAATACAGGTCAAATCAATGCTTGTGTGCTGCACTTGTAAGTCAGATAGGTCACATTAATGTCTAAAACAATTCAGAAGTATGTCATGATTTGTCCTTGCAGTGGCATAAAAAGGAAATGTACAAACTAAAATCATGACCATCTTCCTCACATCTACAGTGTAATGGGAAAGTGTCAGGTGGATTTCAGGTGGATGTCAGACTGTAGCAGTGTCTATGACACAGATTTGTTATTTTATATATTTAAGGCTAAATTTCCAATCAAACATTTTTGAATGTTTTTTTTAATTTTTTTTATAAAAATAAGCTTCAATTAAGACACTTCATGGTCTCTCAAAAATGCGGTTGTGGCCAAGGCAGAATTTTAGTTCTACTATTGCTAATACTCTTGTTGTAGTTATAGTCGTTTGATTTATGTATCGGCAGTATCATCTTGTGAACAACGTATCGTCTCATAACTACTCTTTACGGTTCGACAGCGTGGTCTATTTTTATAAGGACATTATTTTACTTACAGTGAATGGAATCTAGCATTTGTTCAAGTGGTGACTTAACTTATCTTTCTTAATAAATGTCACAAACTCACTGCAATTCCCCCTCTCGTCCAGAGTAGGGATCTCTCGCACAAGTTTTATGACTTCCGGGTTGTGGGTTTCTACTTCTGGTATTTCACTTCTGGACTTCTGGACATTTAACACACTCACACCAGCATCACAGTGCGAAGTATCATCAGTCTTTACACTGCGTATCAAGCCTAACTAATGTTGCCATTGTTTTGGCTTGTGTATGACCTGTTTTTAGTGTTTTGGATTGTCACTGTTTGGATTTGCCCTTTTGGTTTGTCTGCTACATAGAATGGAATCCCTGGTCACGAAGTTGCACCAAGCTCACCCTGATCACCCAGCTCCTAGACCTCAGCGTTGACCAAGAAGAAGAAGAATACCTGGAGGTGTTCATGGGGGGTTTATTATGTCACAAACTCACCCCCAGTTCCCCCTCTCATCCAGAGGAGGGAACCCTCATTTGAGTTTTGAGACTTTCCAGGTATCCACTTCCGGTATTTTACTTCCGGACATACAGATATTTAACAGGCTTACGCCAGCTGTACCGATTCAACAGCAGACTACATCATGGCCATCCACATGGACAATCTAATCCATCACCAACCTCCCTACACCCACACCATTTTCAAGTTATCAAGCCTAGTACACCCAAACCCATGCAGATAGGCAGCACTCGGACCTCACCTGAGGTCCAAGAACCTTAGCGGATGCCCTCACCCGCCGTCATGACCCCATCCATGCAGAAACTCACCCTGAGCCCATTCTGACCCCTTCGTCACAGTGGCACTGATACGTTGGGATATCATGGTGGAAATCTGCCAAGCTTATCTGGACAAGAAGCCTCCCACGGAGTGTCCAACTTCTCTGCAACACCTTCTGGTGTACTTCCCTAGCAATGGATGTCAAAATCTGTTGAAGCCTGCTCCACCTGTGCCCAAGTTCGCACCCTTTATCAGCTACCTGCAGGCCTCCTGAAACCCAACACCCATAGGCACACATTGCAGTGGACTTCATCACTACCATCCTCGTGGCTGTAGATTGGGTTTCCAAAGCCTGCAAACTCCAACTCCTGAAGAAGCTTCCCACAGCCATGGAAACTGCCACAGCCCTGTTTCAACACATATTCAGTTCAATGCTACAGCATTCCTGAGGAGATAGTCTCTGACCAAGGAGTTCCACAATCTAGCTGGTGGGTAGAGTGGCTACACCAGGAACTGGGTCTCTACCTATGCACATACTGTAGCAGAGAGCAAAAGCATCCTCCCCTGGGCAGAGGATGCCCAAAACTCACTCATCCACACCTCCAGTTTCACGCTGTTCCAATGTTACCAACCCCTATGGTTAGGAGAGCCTTCGGATGTGCAGATAGTGGATTCAATTCAATTCAATTCAATTTTATCTGTATAGCGCTTTTAACATAGAGCATTGTCTCAAGCAGCTTTACATGAGAAACTACATAAGAAAACAACAAACATATAAACAGACAAACAGTCCTAGATGCTATCCCAAGTGAGCAAGCCTGAGGTGACTGAGGCAACTGTGGCAAGGAAAAACTCCCTTAGATGGTATGAGGAAGAAACCTTGAGAGGAACCAGACTCAAAAGGGAACCCATCCTTATTTGGCTGACAATTGTGTGATGCAGATACAGCATGTGTATAATGTTATGTAAATCAATAAGGAGGTTGTTGTCCACAGCGCTGCTTTGAATACATCAATCCTCATAAAGCAGAACCCGGCTGGAGCTGGTCCATCTCTGGATGCCACTGGAGCTGGCACAGTCTCTGTATGCCTCGGGATGGGTAGAAGAAGGGAAATAATGGAAGAGCATTAGCGTAGCTGCTGTTCATAATATTAGCAGCACTAGATGATAATGTGCATTTAATCAGATGTACTGGAGCACAAGGTTATGGGATGTGTAAAATGTAGAGATAAGGCTGAAGAGATAAGTCTTAAGTCTACATTTAAACTGGGAGACTGTGTCTGAACCCCGAACACTGTCAGGAAGACTATTCCAAAGTTTAGGAGCTAAATACGAAAACGCTCTACCCCCTTTTGTGGACTTTAATATTCTGGGAACTACTAGAAGTCCGGAATTTTGTGATCTTAAAGAGCGTGGCGGATTGTAACGTGTTAGAAGATTGGCCAGATACATGGGAGCTAAACCATTTAGAGCCTTGAATGTAATTAGTGCTAATTTATATTCAATTCTAAGTTTAACAGGTAGCCAGTGCAGGGATGATAATATTGGGGTTATATGATCATATTTTCTTGCACTGGTAAGAACTCTGGCGGCTGCATTCTAGGTGCATAGGTTGCAGGACAACCACCTAGTAATGCATTACAATAGTCCAGTCTGGAGGTCATGAATGCATGAACTAGTTTTTCTGCATCAGATACAGATAAAATGTTCCTAAGCTTGGCAATATTTCTAAGATGGAAGAAGGCTGTTTTTGTGATATTGGATATATGATTTTCAAAGGACAAGTTGCTGTCTAATATTACGCCCACGTCTTTCACTGTTGAGCTAGTAGTACAAGTACATCCTTCTAGATGCAAGCTGAATTGCAAGAGCTTCTGTGTGCTAGTTTTTGGGCCAATAAGTAAGATCTCTGTCTTATCAGATGGATGACTAGTTTCACTGGACCCAGGAGGTGTGGGAAAGTGCCCATCTCAAACAAGCCTTTCGAAACCAACACATGCAAGCTAATTGGGTTGACCCAGAACAAGGAAAACACCTGAAGGTGTTCATGAGGGGGATTTTGTTACAAACTGACTTCTAATTCCCATTCTCATCTAGAGGAAGGAACCCTTGCCCGAGTTTTGTGACTTCCATGTTACTGGTTTCCACTTCCGGTATTTCACTTCCAGACTTCTGGACATTTAAGATGTGAAGCATCATCATTCTTTTCACTGTGCACCAAGTCTTGCTATATTGCTATTGTGTATGAACTGTTTTCTGTTTATTGAATTTTTGCTGTTTGGATCTGCCTTTTTGTTTTTTTTGTTTTGTTTTGTTTTTGTTTTTTCATTTTTGGCTTTTTCTGACCTCCTGCCTGTTTTCTCAGCCTAAGTGGATTATTTTTTCTTTCTCAGTAAAGTATCTTTGTACGGCTTATGGATCCTGCTCACTCCTCATTACAATAAACATATACTTATATATTTAGAATAAATTTAGTTATTTTTTTTTCAAATACAGTATACTCAATGCAATATCAGATATTAACATTTATTTACTAAACTGTCGGAACTCAGAGCCCCCTCCGAGTGGACATATCACAGGGTGGAATTTTGTTTGTCTCTATTACTCTTAGCTTTCCCAATGACCTCCACAATCTATAAAACTTAGCCGAAATAACAGAGATCTCAGTCAACAGATGAGAAGAAGCGGGTTTCTTTATTTAGTCATGCAGTCAACAACATGCATATCTGAAGAGAGCAGCTGGTCTCTCCAACCCCGAAAAAGTCCCCTCTACTTATACCCCAGGCGCCCCGGGGCGCCTCCTTTTCTCTAATTTAAATATTTCCAGCAATTTCCCATTATATTCAGTGTATGGCTACTTTAGTCCCTCCTTCCTTAGTTTACATACGTTTTCCCAGTTCCCATTATTTTCGCATTTGTCCCGATACCGCCCCTAAATTGATACCATCCTCCCCTCGATGACGTCAATTTTCCTCCTCACCAGTTCCCCTTATTTTTAGGCTAAGTCAACCATTTTTATAAAAAATTGGCGCTTACTTATAGGCGCCACTTCCTTATTGACTTCATTTGACCATCACCTCTTAAAGGTGCTTCCTCGGCTCATCCTGACCTCGCGCGTTGCCCTCCACAACAATGTGTAAGTACCTTGCTCTCTTCCTCTATGTCATGATGACTTTTCCCTCTACCTACTTGATCTAAGTTTTATTTACTAATTTTAAACTAAGCTGTGCCATTAAGCTGCCCCATATCCTTTTCTCTTTTCATCACTGTTGGTTGCTAGTATTCCAATGCTATTGTCTCCTCTACCTGCCTATCACTGTCATGTCACAGTGACCTGGCCTACTTCCCACACTGTGTTCCTTTTGCCTTAGTACACGCTCTCTTTTGCTGACTACATAGTCACACAATATGCACTTCACTCATCTTCACTCATTTCCCATTATTTTTTCTAGCTCAGTCAGCCCGCCGCGCTATCTTCCGGAGAAGTCCCAGGGGTGCTCTGCGACGCTATCGCCAGTATCAGCTATCCTGTCTGGCCATTGAACTTACTGGTTTCCTGGAGCACCTATCTGAATCCTCTATTCCTGAGTCTCCTTACCTCGCTCACCATATCGTGAGAGATACAGTCTGTCTTGATCAGAGCACCCAATTTCACCCCACAACCTGTGATCAGTCTACTCAGACCTTCTACTGGCATTGGACACGCACCACCTCTCAAGGCATCCAGACTGAGGATTTCCCTGTTGAGATTTCCTCTAATGATTCTTCCTCTGACTCCTCTTCATTTCCTAATTCCCCTGACATTCCCCAACTTTCTCCTGAATTTGTGCCTATGCCTTACAGTATTCATGACGTTCCTCAGTCTTCTCCTGACTATTCGCCCCCAACTTCTCCCACTGATTACTCTCCAACTTCTCCTCAGGATCCCGAGATTCCGTCTTCTACAACTGACCCTCCGGTCCCACTGATCCCATTGGATAGGCTGGCTGACTGAGCTGTAACTCCTAATGTTTCAATAAATCTCTCCTTTTTTTTTTCTCTCTTTCTTCAGTCCCTGTGTGGTTATTGCGCTAGCATGCCGCCCTTAATATTTTTGCATGATTATTATAGAGACTATGAGGCTATATATATATATATATATATATATATACACTATATTGCCAAAAGTATTCGCTCACCTGCCTTGACTCGCATATGAACTTAAGTGACATCCCATTCCTAATCCATAGGGTTCAATATGATGTCGGTCCACCCTTTGCAGCTATAACAGCTTCAACTCTTCTGGGAAGGCTGTCCACAAGGTTTAGGAGTGTGTTTATGGGAATTTTTGACCATTCTTCCAGAAGCGCATTTGTGAGGTCATACACTGATGTTGGACGAGAAGGCCTGGCTCTCAGTCTCCACTCTAATTCATCCCAAAGGTGTTCTATCGGGTTGAGGTCAGGACTCTGTGCAGGCCAGTCAAGTTCATCCACACCAGACTCTGTTATCCATGTCTTTATGGACCTTGCTTTATGCACTGGTGCACAGTCATGTTGGAAGAGGAAGGGGCCAGCTCCAAACTGTTCCCACAAAGTTGGGAGCATGGAATTGTCCAAAATGTCTTGGTATGCTGAAGCATTCAGAGTTCCTTTCACTGGAACTAAGGGGCCAAGCCCAGCTCCTGAAAAACAACCCCACACCATAATCCCCCCTCCACCAAACTTTACACTTGGCACAATGCAGTCAGACAAGTACCGTTCTACTGGCAACCGCCAAACCCAGACTCGTCCATCAGATTGCCAGATGGAGAAGCGCGATTCGTCACTCCAGAGAACGCGTCTCCACTGCTCTAGAGTCCAGTGGCGGCGTGCTTTACACCACTGCATCCGACGCTTTGCATTGCACTTGGTGATGTATGGCTTGGATGCAGCTGCTCGGCCATGGAAACCCATTCCATGAAGCTCTCTGCGCACTGTTCTTGAGCTAATTTGAAGGCCACATGAAGTTTGGAGGTCTGTAGCGATTGACTCTGCAGAAAGTTGGTGACCTCTTCGCACTATGCGCCTCAGCATCCGCTGACCCCGCTCCGTCAGTTTACGTGGCCTACCACTTCGTGGCTGAGTTGCTGTCATTCCCAAACACTTCCACGTTCTTATAATACAGCTGACAGTTGACTGTGGAATATTTAGGAGCGAGGAAATTTCATGACTGGATTTGTTGCACAGGTGGCATCCTATCACAGTTCCACGCTGGAATTCACTGAGCTCCTGAGAGCGACCCATTCTTTCACAAATGTTTGTAAAAACAGTCTGCATGCCTAGGTGCTTGATTTTATACACCTGTGGCCATGGAAGTGATTGGAACACCTGATTCTGATTATTTGGATGGGTGAGCGAATACTTTTGGCAATATAGTGTATATATATATATATATATATATATATATATATATATATATATATATATATATATGATTATTATAGCTATTATTAATCAAAGTTAACTACTTACTACTTAATAAATGGCTAAATTATTCTTGATAGATACACACTACTCTTTAGGCAGAATATTGCTAAGTCAGAGCTTAGAGCATTGAGTACATTATCACTTAAGCTACTTTTAAGGCTAGGTATATAATTCAAAGCTGGGTATATTATATTTTCTCCGACATCACTCCCCCCTTTGAGACACTTGAGTCTCACAATCAGCTTGTACATGTCTTAGTTCCACTACTCTGTGTTCTTATCCCCCATAGTATGTACATCATCTTCTTGCGACATTACACACATGGTATTCATGCACAATGTCCTTTTAGATGAGGCACAATTTCTTCTGACCCAGGCACTTTGCGTGCCGTAGAGGGTCCGATGAAGCCCCTGGGAGAGGTTACCAGCACTTCACCAGGTAGCTCATCACTACACGGTCCAATGTGTCACGTGGACACTATCTATGTCGGGTAGACATCAAAACTGTCAAGTAGACATCAGAAACATCTATGACCATGAAAATTCTAAGTTCCACATTATTAGATTCTTTTCTGTATTTCTAACGCATCATTTCTAACGCATCAAGTACGCTTTTATATCACTGTTCTAACATCCTCCACCTAGTTTACCCCTATTCTATTGTCCTTTTCCACATTATATTATTCTGTCTATTTTCTTACTATACCCGATGTATTCAATACATTCTTTTTTGTTTTTCTATATAATCCATATAATCCATATACCCCACATATTCTTTTTGTTTTTCTATATAATCCATATAATCCATATACCCCACATCACTCCCCCTATTTACTCACTATGCTTCTTCTCAAGGTGAACCAGGAGTGGGCGAAAAACCCTCAAGAGCCATTTGTAAGGGAAAATTCCCACTCTGCCCGCAATTTGTCGTTTGCGCGACAGCCTGTTTTGCCAGGATCACCACACACATACAGGCATACGTTCATGACATTTTGCACACAGAGAACACACAATTCATCAGGTCCAGTCAGCACTTACGCTGTCACCGATCAGTTCCACCACCAATAATGGTGTTTGTATAAACAAATATTGCCACTTTGGCAAGGGCGCGCGTATGCGTGAGCGTGCCCGCAGCGCATCCCAAACGTCGGTGTGCATTTTCATGCCAGTACCTAGTCCTTTGCAGGCCACCACTTCTGAGTCTTTATCCTTCCATGCATAAAAGAAGTGACAGAAAATACCACAGAAAGTAGCCACAGAAATGCACAGTCACTACTTGTACCATAGTAGACTGGACAACATTACGCGTGACGAGGAATCCATGCGCCCGGGGACCCCCGTACACAGAAGCCAAAGATATGGGACGCGGAAGCAAATATGTGTCCACGGTTAGAGACAGGTTGCAGGGAAGCTCAAAACGTGTCGAGTACTTCTCGACCAACCACCTATCTTCCTCATAGTAGAAGTCGGCCTGTGTGAGCAGCCGCTCGATGGGACGTGCCGCTTCCATGCTGAAGGTCCACTCCGGGTCCGTACAACATGCGTGGAAGACCTTCCACCGTGCCTGTGGATCCCGAGACTCATGCAGGGCTTCTAAGGTTGCCATCATATTACAGCAGGCCACACACTGGAGATTCTGCCATTCCAGATAGCCTTTCCCTAGTGAATCAAGTTTTAGTTGTCCACACGGAAGGGATGTTCGGCTAGGGCGATGGTAGCGCCTGCACTGAAAGACTGCACCTGGGCTCTGTGATGCTGCCATGAATCCTGCACACAACATTTATATACACAACAAAGAGGAGAGACAACAGAGAGGAAAAGACGCACAAGAAACAACGCATACCAACACCTTTAACTTTCTTTAACAATAGTACGTCATATTGTCCAGCAGGGGACAATCAGCCTCCTGCCTTTGTTTTCCATCTTCTCCATTGTCCTCTGCTGTGCCCATAAAGACGGGGTCGCTCATGTCCTGCATGTAGAGCTGCATATACTGTCCGAAAAGAGAGTGCACAATCTTGTCCAATAGGGCACGTAAACATGGTATTCCACAACAAGCGATGAGAGCAACTACCAATAACACTATTAAAATGGTTGTCCCGATGCGCATGAGTCTGGCCAACCAATCAGAGGAAAACAGCCAGTCAAGCCAGTCTGGGTCTGAGGAAGCATTATTAGAGACCATTTCGTCCCGAGCCGCTTTCATCTGTGATAGCAGCGTGTCCAGTGGGCCTGCAGGGCCCGTATGCAACGGAATAATGGTACAACAATCAGATCCTATCATGTCACATACTCCCTGATCGGGTCCGCGCATCATGTCTATGGCGAAACGATTCTGTACAGTCATAAGGGTCGTTGCATGGAGCTGTTCTGATACCAATTTTAATGCCTCAATGGTATGATTAATAAACCGTTGCTGGTTATACCAAATGTAATTAACCCATGCTGTGTTCTGATGTACCTGTACTGCTGGAAGCAAGATGTTCCAAGCTGTAGACGAGCCTCTTCGAAGGGCTAAATGTTTGCTAGGAACTCCAACTGGTATCCCTTCCCAATTTATATAAATATTCGTGTCCGGACCCCATTTTGGGAGTATTGAGGAGTTTGTGACCTGTAAGTGCTTTTTTCGATATGAGCCTGGAAGACCAGTACGGGTAAAAATGCTCCTAGCTGCTGTATTTGTGAGTTCACGCTTGGGGCGGCGTAAATGTGCAGGTTCAAACATGGATGCGAGGTATGAGTCATTAAGGGCGATTACCAAGAGTCGTCCTTCCAGTACCACTGGGGCACATAGCCCATGCCATAATCTGGGCAGAATTTGTAGGACTTCCGTACCTCCACAATACCAAAAGATGTCTGCAACGGGTAATGTTCCCAGACGCAGGCTTGGGATCTTCAGTTGGACCACCATATCGGGTTCACAGCCGTACTCTGACACATTACAGGTTGGCATTACATTAACTATAGGGTGTGCTGCCTCCATTATTTTATCACACGATGCTTTTGGTAGATCCCCTACATATTCCGTACCTCTAGAACGGACGCACAGTGGAAACAATTCAAGAGGATGAGAACGTACGCGTATACTATCAGTAGCCTGTGTGGCAACGGGATGAAAAGTGCAGGAGGAACTTAATTTACGCATCCAGTCTGCACCGTGAGTTCTGGCTACAGAGCCCAGCAGACATACTGCAGGGCACAAATAGCTTTCATTATATGGGGGGTTAGCACATTCTTGGATTCCCCTCGTGGGCATCACAAGCAGGGGGCTATGCAGGCGGTTATGGCACACCATACATGTGCTGTTGGTAACAGTCTTGCGTGCTGCATCATGTAGCCATTGGTGGTACAGGTTCTGTGGAGATTCAGCGCCGTTTGTACTGTTATACTGCGTGATCTTCGTGATGCTAACGTAATCTATTGCGTCTTGCACATTCTGGTGAAGTGTTCCTACAGTTAAATCACACGGTGACCCGGTGCTACAGTCTTTAGGAATCTTTACCCCAAAGTCAATCCCTGCCTGGCGGATTTCTGTGTAGGGGTGCCCCGTGGGCACAAACACACGAGCCTTGTAGTCGTCTAGCAGGACGGTTCTCTGAAGATTACTTTTAGAGGTAGCATTCCCAAAGATACTGTAATACCAGAGCGGGTAAATCACTCTGCAGTACGCCTCTTTTGGTTTTCCTGCTATAATTACACTGCTTGTTGGACTGCTTGCATTGTGACGACTATGGGGTGACTTAATACGTACCTCAGCTGTCACTGTATAATTTATCGCCGAATTATTCTCCGCCCACTCAATAGGATCCACATTTATTGGTGGATCGGGTCCCATGTACTCAAAGGAGTACATGACGAACACCCCTTCATTCTTCATCATGTTTGCCTTTAAAGCATGTCCTATCAGTCCTATTGCACATTTCAGATGATCCTGAACCGCAGTCTGAGCCTTCTCTTTTGTAAGATCCAGTGTGTGCTGTTGTCCTCGATACACTGTACGGCCTCCAATGGATGCCTCACCATACCCTACGTTTCTTCTGTACCGTGAATTAACCTGTTTTTCAGAGTGCTGTCGTGTCCCGTGGGTCAGTGTGGGGCGTGATTCATTAACTAGTTTTGTCTGAGTTACGTTTCTGTGTCATATTTACCGACGTTGTAGTTGTGTGACCAACTGCCGCGAGCATCCAAACTATCCCCAGGTATACACTAATTAGTACTGCCACTATAGCGCAGTGGCGCAGTTTCAGCGTTTGTTCGCGGCCTGCTACCAGGACCTTCATTCTGACTCTTCTGTACTGTCCTGGGCTGTATCTGCTAAATTCAGTGTTGTTAGATCTGATGCATCAAATGCTTGGGATGGTTTATGCCCTGATGGACCTGGTCTGGGCTCGCCTGAGAAATCTTCTATCGTTTCAGGCTCCCTTAAAAATTGGTGCACTATAGGTTCGAAGTCGAGAGTTGGTGAACTCAGGGGCTCTCCCGGTTGCTCCTCAGTAATCGGGCCTGACTCTATGGTCTGGAACTCCGCCTTCTGCTGTGCTTTCTTTCCTTTTCCCCGTGTATTGTATGCTGGTGCTTCTGGATGTTCTACGTCTTCTGGGTCAGTGTCTTCCTCCGAGTGAGCGAGCTGCACCAGTTTTGGGCGCGAGTCTTTCCACTTTGGTCCTTTCCCTGCCGCTCTACAACAATGATTCAAATGATACCAGTGTTCTCTTCCTTCAACCTTGACCGCCATTGGCGTTGCCAATACTACCGTGAATGGTCCCTCTCTCCTTGGTTGGCTCCAATGCTTTCTTTTGAATACTTTGATATACACGTAGTCTCCTGGCTCCACCTGACAAAGCTCCTCCTTCTCTACCCTCACACCATGCGTGGCTTCACAGACCTGTGAATACAGAGTTCTATGTATTTGGGTTAGGTGTCTTACATAGCTTGACATTTCGCCCTCTAGCTGTTCCAGCGATGGGCCCTTGTAAGGCCCCCGAATGAAGGCTACTGGCATTGGCCGTCCTGTAAGCATTTCATGTGGTGTCAAGTGAGTGTTCCTGTTGGTTTGTGAATGCATTTTCATCAGTGCTAACGGCAATGCTTGTACCCAATTTAGCTTTGTGCTCGCACAGATCTTAGCTATCTTCTCTTTCAGCACTCCATTAGCTCTTTCTAAAATCCCCTGAGACTGTGGGTGATATACGCAACCTAGACGGTGTTTCAGGCATAAGGCCTCTGCCATAGCTTTCATTACTTCGTTCACAAAATGCGGACCATTGTCTGAGCTCAGCTGATCTGGGATGCCAAAGCGGGGGATCACTTCCCTGCACAGGAACTTAACCACTGTCTTGGCGTCATTTTTGGCCGTAGCCTGCACCTCTACCCATCGGCTGAACCGATCTATCACTACCAGAACATACCTCTTTCCTTCCTTCCTTTCTGTAGTTCCCATATCCACAAAGTCTATCACTAGGTGTCTAAATGGTCCCATGGGTTCTGGTATGTGGCTGATGGGTGCCGTGAAATGTTTTCTGACATTGCGTACTGCACAAAGCTCACACGATCGCAGGAATTTGTCCACCATACTCGCTAAGTATGGAGACCACCAGTTCTCTCAAATTGTTTCAATAATTTTCCTGCGATCACAATGATCTATTCCGTGTGCTTCTTTGATCAGCATTGGAAGAAAACTTAGTGGGGCCACAAACACTCCATCACAACTTCTCCATGTCCTAGACTGGGGATCTAATACCGCTCCCCGTTTCTTCCATAATTCTCTCTCCTCTGCTGATGCAGACTCTTGGAAAGCCCTGACATCAGCCATTGTGACCTGCATCTGCCCTTCATCATCTGGCTCTCCTGTTTGCATCATTACCGTAACACTTGTTTCACCTACTGCTGCCTTTTTAGCTGCCTCGCCAGCTACTGCATTTCCTCGGCTGACCCATTCTCCATCTGACTTATGAGCTCTACATTTTACGATTGCCAATTCTTTAGGGAGCATCATTGCCCCTAACAGCTCTGAAATCGCCGGCCCATGTACAATGGCTGATCCATCTGCTCTCTGGAAACCTCTTTGTACCCAGATTGGTCCAAATACGTGGCATACTCCATAAGCATAGGCTGAATCAGTGTATATTGTACATGTTTTGCCTGCCCCCAGTTTGCAGGCTGCTGTTAGTGCTTTTATTTCTGCCAATTGGGCAGAGCAGGGTTGTGGTACTGCCACAGTCACTACTGTGTTAAATACTCCTTCTTGGTCATCATATTGGACTACTGAATAGCCAGCTTTGTTTCCCTCATTACTACGATAGCATGATCCATCCACAAAGAGGATACATTGAGCACCAGGCAGTGGTTGTGCTTCTAAGTCTGATCTAGCTTTTAGGTATTTTTCTGTCACTTCAGCGCACTCATGTGGGGCTCCATCTTCTGGGAGCCCCAGCCTATCTGCAAGATTTATTGTGCGGCATTTCTCAATTGTTAGTTCAGGAGCTGACAGAATGACATCATAACCTGTTTTTCGAGCATTGGTTATCACAAATTTTTGACTAGTCAGCAGTGCATGCAAGGCATGGGATGTATACAGGGTCACTGGATGCCCCATTGTGATTGATGATGCCTTTTGATAGGCAAATGCCGCAGCTGCTAATCCTCGATAGCATGGTGGCATGCCCTTCTCCACACTATCGAGTGCCGTGCTAAAGTACGCTACTGGTCTTTTCCCCATGCCTTCTTGTTCCTGTGCTAACACTGCTGAGGCAAACCCTTTTCTTTCAGACACATACAAATAGAATGGTTTACCATAGTCTGGACATGCCAATGCAGGTGCAGATGACAATGCAGTCTTTAGCATATCAAATGCCGCTTTTGCTTCCTCTATCCATGTTAACGTGGCACTAGACTTTGTTTGGTCTGCTGCTTTCACAATATCCCTAAGTGGCTGCGTTTTCATTGCAAAATCACAAATCCACGGTCTGCTAAAACCCGCCAATCCCAAGAAGGATAGCATCTGCTGGACAGTTTGAGGTCTGGGAGCTTTTCGGATTGCTTCTACATGTTCTGGTGAGATTTTTCGTGTAGTGCCTTCGAGCACTCTCCCCAAGTATTCTACCTTTTGCTGGCGGAATTGCAACTTTTCTTTACTTACTTTATGCCCGTTTAGGGCCAGAGTTTTTAAGACTTGCACTGAATCTTGTACGCATTGCTCTTTGGCTTGACTGCAGATCAGCAGATCATCCACATATTGCAATATTGTGCTGGACACATCCAAATTAGTCAAATCTCGGGCTAGAACTTGGTTGAAAACTGATGGGCTTTCACAATAGCCTTGTGGCAGTCTGGTGTATGTATACTGCTGTCCCCCATAGGTAAAAGCAAACAGGAACTGTGAATCTGGATGTAATGGAACACTAAAGAATGCTGAGCACAGATCAATTACTGTGTACCATTTTGTTCCTTCTGGAATGTTAGACAAAAGTGTGTGTGGATCTGGAACTACAGGATTTTCCGCTATCACCACTCGATTTACCGGTCGTAGATCATGGACTAGTCTCCATTTGTCTGAGTTTGGTTTTCTGACCGGAAAGATGGGGGTGTTGCACTGACTTTTTGTTAAGACCAAAACTCCTGCTTGCGTCAGTCCCTCAATCATTGGTTTTATCCCTACTATTGCTTCTTTTGACAAGGGATACTGTTTCTGTTTCTACTATGGCAATCGTGCTCCTGGTTTAAGCTGTATCTCAACTAAACCTGCCGACTTTACCAGTCCGACATCTGTTTGATGTTTGGTCCATAGCTGGTCAGGTATTTGTGCTAGTGCTTCCTCCCTTTCTTTCTCCTGCTCTCCTCATTGGGGCAATTGTTTCATCTTGTTCTTCTCTATCCTCAAATTCTCAGCTCTGCTTATTAGTACAGTCTGTGGCCTTACCTCATCTATTGCTATCTGCTCTATTTTAAGGAACTTTCTATCTGAGGACACACTGAATCCCTGTCCTATCTGTTTCCACTGCATCCTCTGACTTGCCTCCCTCACCATTGATCCTAATTCTTTTGATTCAAAACCTTGCCCAATCAGCAGGGAGACATGAGGAGCAGCATCAGGAATCTGGTACCACTGCTCGAGTTGTGACGGTAGTTGAACTGATGCAGCTACCCCTTGCAGTCCTACAATTACGTTTATAGTCTTCAGAGTGTATTGTGTTTTTGCAATTCGTTCGTCCCACATGGCCTCGTATTCTTCATTTTGTCCTTCTTCATCATACATCATTGTGCAGTGCCATGGTTCTCTGCTTTCTTGACAGTCTGGTCTCATTTTGATCAGCCAGGATTTCCACTGTGTGTACAGATCCCTTATTCCACTGTACATGTCGTTTATTTCCAACCAATATACCTTGTCCATTGTACTTAGTTCAAGTTTCGTCTCCATCATGACATACTGCTGAACTAAATGCTCTGGGAGTTCTACCCATACTCCTCTTTCTCCGCAATGTATCTTAGCTCCTAACTTACAGAGCACATCTCTTCCAAGTAGATTTGCTGGAGTTTCTGGGGAGAACAGTAATGGTGCCTGCACTGTCACTCCTTGTATGTTCAGCTCTTGAGGCTCAGTAAAGCGTAAAGTCTGTGTTTTCCCTGAGAAGCCTACTGTTTTCACTGCTTTACTGGAGAGGGGGAGCTTTGAGCCTTCTTTGCCTATGCTTGTAAATGTTGCACCTGTGTCAATTAAAAATGATGAGTGAATTTGTCAACCCACTATCACTGAGACAGTGGGTTCTTGAGCGGGGTGCAGAGAGGTGGTGTACTGCACCAGCTCCCCCTCTTGCTTCTCTGGGCCTCCTCACATACTTCCCGGGGGTGGCCCCATGGGGCCTGCTCCCGAGTTCACTCCTTGGGGCTGTTGATTAGGCCCCATCCAGGGTCCCATCCATTTTCCTGGACCTTGCCATCCTTGATTTTGCTGTTCGCCTCCCCTTGGAGGTGCCATTTCCTGTTGATAGGCATATGGGCAGTCTCGTTTCAGGTGACTGGGATCTTGACATACCCTACATCCTCTTCCTCCTTGGTTCATTGGAGTTCTTCCTCTCAAAGGTTGCTGAAATGCTCCTCCTCCTCGACCACGTCCCCGTCCCTGACCCCATCCTCGATTCTGGGGTGGGTATTGTTGAACTGGGGGGTACATTACCAGAGGTGGAGGTGCATAGTAAGCAGGCTGCAGTTGTTGCGGGGGAATCACTGGCGTAGTTTGTGCCATGGCTGCTGGCTGTGGTACAGGCTGAGCCGCTAGGGGTGCTGCTGGCTGTGCCACCAGCACCGCTGCCTGCTTTGCTACATTTTTCTCCTCCTTTTTCTTTTCCATGTTTTCCTGTTTGTTGCGGGCTAACTCACTCAGTTGAGCCTTGTGGAGCTGCATCACCAGGCTTTCAGCTGCTTTCCTTGCTTCTCTTTCTCTCCGCCTGTGCAGCTCCACATAATGTATTACATTAGCCTCGAAGGTGGGCCACGCCATTGCAGCCAGTCCCACTACTGTGTCCAGTTGGTCCTGGACTTCCACTGGAAGAGCCTTCTTTACCATCATACGAAACAGGGTTTGGCTTGCTGCTGTTTCATCCCATGCTCCTCCCATCTCTTCTCTCCATGCCTTCTGTAGATCCACTCTTTGTGGATCAGCCCGTGTTGGGTATGCACTCCGCAGGGCCTTCCAGATTTGGTTACGGTGAGTCCCAAATGGGCTTGGATCATATTTCTGCCCCTCTGCTTCTCTTCTTAGGTCCACATTGTGAAAAATTTCAATCATCTTGGCCTTCCCCAGTGACTGAGACAATATTGCTTTGACATCTCCCAGTGGCAGCACCTGTCCCATTGTTTGCTCTTCAAACTGTGTGATCCATTTTTGAGCTCCTTCACAAACACTTGGCAGTCTGCCAATTAATCCCGTCAGGTCCATGAATGACCATGGGACATAAGCCACATCGTTTCCTTTTATCACTGGCATCTGGGATGCCTCCACCTGCTGCTCTTCCTTGTTTTCTGGAGGTCCTTCCCCTGCTCCTTGTTTCCGTGCAGACCTTAATTCCATAGCCAAAGGGGGTATTGCTTTCCTTGTCTTTCCTTTTTCTTCTCCTCTCACCTGGTCTTGCAGTTCTCTCAGCGTCTGTCTGGCTTCCTCCACTTTTTGTTCCAGATTACAGCGTGCTTCTTTTATTTCTTTCTTGAGGTGGGCCAGTTCGTTTTCATTCTTCTTCATTTTTATCTGACTTATCGCAGACAACTCCCCTTGTGAGTGCTCTAATCCATGCACCTTCTGCATTATTTGGCCACGCAGGACTTTATACTTTGACGCATCTATTTCCATCTTTTCCAGTTTCTTCCTTGTATCTTCCAGTTCTTCTTCTATGTGTGCTTGTGTCTGCCCCCTCAGCTCTTCCATTGTTAAGCGGCTGCCTTCCATTCTTTCTTCCATTCTCTCCATCCGTTCACTTATTTCATGGAATCCGCCATCTCTTTTCCCTTTTGTTGTTGGCGTTAGTTTCACTTTCCCTGTTATGTGATACTCTTCTTCTTCCATTTCCGCTTCGATTACTTCCTCCTCTCTGTACTCGTCCTGCTCTCCTTTTTGAGGTGTGGGGTAGAACCCCTCCTTCTGCATGATTTCCACTTCATCGTCTCCTTCATCTGGGGCAGAAGCACTTGTTGTTTCAGCATCATTCCCCCATTCACCCGGGTTGTCCCTCTGTAGAGACTCGCTCTCTTCGCTATTCGCTCTCGATGGCGGGCCTCTTATCCAAGTATCTCTGGGTGCGGGCGTGCTTGTCTTGTCTTCCAATCCTAACCATTCCATTTTTCCTTTGTATTTTCCCTTTTCTAGATTCATCTGATACTCTCTCCACATGTCCGTTCCTACCCCCGTTCTTCTATATGACGCTGGATCCCACGCCAGACTTTCCTTACTTCCTTCCAGACTTCCCTCCTTTTCGGATCCCTCTGGCCTAAATTGGGTCTGCTACTGCTCTCGTTTCGATCACTGCATGGCTGCTGCATTCTCTCCTCCTCTTTCATCTTCATTCTGTGTATATATTACTTTACCTTCAAACTGTCCTTCCATTATCTCCAGTCTCACTGTCCGTGGTTGTCCTTCTTTTAATAGGACGGGATAGGTTCCTGCTGTTCGTGCTGGGGGCACTTCTCTGTATGGGGGTGGTTTCTCCTGCTCCACAAGCTCCTCTGCTGGTGGGGCTGTAGCCCTTTCTCTCTTTTCATTTATAAGTGCTCTCTGCCGTTCCCCTTCCACCTGGAACCAATCCACAATTTCCTTCTTTCTGTCAGTCTTGTCCCTACTTTCTTTTTATATTTCTCCCCAGCACTCTAGTCTTTCCTTCATCTTTTCACACCTTTCATTATTAAATGTGCCTTCTAGTGGCCACTGCAACTCCCCACGTGTCCGGTCACTCCATTTTTTCATATACTTTTTAATTTCTTTCTCTGCTTCTCTGTGCCTTAGTATAATCACCCCTACGGGTGTGGTTGGTGTCTCCTCTCTACTCATGACACACCCTTGTCTGGCCCTATGGGCTTCACTTCTATGACCCAAGTTACTATTTAGAGGTGTCCAGGTCACCCTTGCATAGATTTTTCTTACAGTCACGCTTGGCCTTACTGGGTTTTTTCTGGATTGTTCTTCAAATATATTTATTTTATCAATCAAAAGTGCTGTTCCCAGACCTCTCTCCCACAGTACTACCCTGGGTTCAATTGTAATAATAACCTTTAGCCCCGAACAATAATTGCTCTGTATTGGTCTAGCTCCAAACACTTCTACCACGGGCTCTTCTTCCTCCCCGTATGGATCATCAATGAAATCATACACTGAAATCACTACCTCGGCCTCTCGGGGTTCAGGAGCTGCCAGTAACGCACGCAATATTGGGCCCAAAACACGAGGTCTCCAGAGTTTCTTAAGCTGTTCTACCCAATTTATTTCAGGAAACTGGTGACGCAATGTGGTTAGCCTGTCAAACGCCGTCAATGCCCACAGTTTATCACAAATCTGCTGTTCTGTCTGTCTTCTTTCAACCCCGTCTCTGTCTTTATAAGATCTTTCGTCCCAAAAGTGTGTTCTCAGTCCCTTTGTTTCTATTGCCAAATCTGCCATACACCGCGCTCACTGCTATTCTCTCTACCCCTTTTTACTTTCAATTTTTCTCAACTCAACTCTCCTTCTGTGTAATGGGGCTTTCCCCTGTGTCTATGTGTGTGTGTGTGTGTGTGTGTGTGCGTGTCTCTATTTGCGCTGCTTCTGTGAGTGTGTGTCTGCTGGGTTACTTACCCCTCCTCTCTTTCCTTTTTACAGCTTCTGCTTACAATAGTATTTATACTAGCAGATCTATATAACAGTACCATTAATCACCTATCCATCCATGCCACTACTCCAACTCACGCTTCACTCAACTCACACAATTCCTAAACACACACACCTGCTGCCAGCAGCAATCCTTCCTTTCTTAACAACACATTCTCAACAACGGCACATCACCTCATTTCACACTAACATATCACATTAACACTTTAACACATTTCCTCGGGTCCAACCCTGCGTTCCTGAAAACTAACTATACTGTTCTCCGCAGTGACTCACCGACATCCCTACCATGCAGACCTGTTTTCCATATACAACAGCGGTATCTAGGGACAAATATTCCACCTGCGCAGGAATTTTTCTAATACTCCACCTGCCTCAACCGGCAGGAATTTTTTCTTCACTTGTGCCACCTGCTTTAGCCCACAGGAATTTTCTTGCACACACTTATTCACTTATAAAACCTTAACACTTCATAAAACCAAAAAACAAAAACACCTCTCCGCTCGTTCTCATCTGTCTTGATCACCCTCTAATTCCCACCACCCACCACCCTCTAATTCTTGGCGTGAGGCCAACTGCCTTCACCCTTCTCAGGGCCACTCTACTCAGGCTACAGATATAGATTTAACACAGATTTTGAATATAACAGGTGTCTGCTTACCTTTCTGTTTTGATGCCGGCAATCTGCAGCCCGTAGTAGTTGCGGTCCTAGCTCAGGTTTTCGGACTCACGTCAGCCTTCCCACGCAAGTTCCCGGGTTTCGGCACCAATAAATATGTCGGAACTCAGAGCCCCCTCCGAGTGGACATATCACAGGGTGGAATTTTGTTTGTCTCTATTACTCTTAGCTTTCCCAATGACCTCCACAATCTATAAAACTTAGCCGAAATAACAGAGATCTCAGTCAACAGATGAGAAGAAGCGGGTTTCTTTATTCAGTCATGCAGTCAACAACATGCATATCTGAAGAGAGCAGCTGGTCTCTCCAACCCCGAAAAAGTCCCCTCTACTTATACCCCAGGCGCCCCGAGGCGCCTCCTTTTCTCTAATTTAAATATTTCCAGCAATTTCCCATTATATTCAGTGTATGGCTACTTTAGTCCCTCCTTCCTTAGTTTACATACGTTTTCCCAGTTCCCATTATTTTCGCATTTGTCCCGATACCGCCCCTAAATTGATACCATCCTCCCCTCGATGACGTCAATTTTCCTCCTCACCAGTTCCCCTTATTTTTAGGCTAAGTCAACCATTTTTATAAAAAATTGGCGCTTACTTATAGGCGCCACTTCCTTATTGACTTCATTTGACCATCACCTCTTAAAGGTGCTTCCCCGGCTCATCCTGACCTCGCGCGTTGCCCTCCACAACAATGTGTAAGTACCTTGCTCTCTTCCTCTATGTCATGATGACTTTTCCCTCTACCTACTTGATCTAAGTTTTATTTACCAATTTTAAACTAAGCTGTGCCATTAAGCTGCCCCATATCCTTTTCTCTTTTCATCACTGTTGGTTGCTAGTATTCCAATGCTATTGTCTCCTCTACCTGCCTATCACTGTCATGTCACAGTGACCTGGCCTACTTCCCACACTGTGTTCCTTTTGCCTTAGTACACGCTCTCTTTTGCTGACTACATAGTCACACAATATGCACTTCACTCATCTTCACTCATTTCCCATTATTTTTTCTAGCTCAGTCAGCCCGCCGCGCTATCTTCCGGAGAAGTCCCAGGGGTGCTCTGCGACGCTATCGCCAGTATCAGCTATCCTGTCTGGCCATTGAACTTACTGGTTTCCTGGAGCACCTATCTGAATCCTCTATTCCTGAGTCTCCTTACCTCGCTCACCATATCGTGAGAGATACCGTCTGTCTTGATCAGAGCACCCAATTTCACCCCACAACCTGTGATCAGTCTACTCAGACCTTCTACTGGCATTGGACACGCACCACCTCTCAAGGCATCCAGACTGAGGATTTCCCTGTTGAGATTTCCTCTAATGATTCTTCCTCTGACTCCTCTTCATTTCCTAATTCCCCTGACATTCCCCAACTTTCTCCTGAATTTGTGCCTATGCCTTACAGTATTCATGACGTTCCTCAGTCTTCTCCTGACTATTCGCCCCCAACTTCTCCCACTGATTACTCTCCAACTTCTCCTCAGGATCCCGAGATTCCGTCTTCTACAACTGACCCTCCGGTCCCACTGATCCCATTGGATAGGCTGGCTGACTGAGCTGTAACTCCTAATGTTTCAATAAATCTCTCCTTTTTTTTTCTCTCTCTTTCTTCAGTCCCTGTGTGGTTATTGCGCTAGCATGCCGCCCTTAATATTTTTGCATGATTATTATAGAGACTATGAGGCTATATATATATATATATATATATATATATATATATATATATATATATATATATATATATGATTATTATAGCTATTATTAATCAAAGTTAACTACTTACTACTTAATAAATGGCTAAATTATTCTTGATAGATACACACTACTCTTTAGGCAGAATATTGCTAAGTCAGAGCTTAGAGCATTGAGTACATTATCACTTAAGCTACTTTTAAGGCTAGGTATATAATTCAAAGCTGGGTATATTATATTTTCTCCAACAAAACCCTGGTAGCTTACAGCACATTCATGCTCCAGATCAAATTATCCAAGTCTGGCTCCAGGCTCTCCATTTTTGAATATTAGTGTATGCAATAACGCATTAAGACAGCTTATGAACACATAGTTGAGACAAAAAGATGCTGATCTCTTCTGCTAGAAAACACAAAAAACAACTGACTGATTGATCTACAAACTAATGTCTCATATTCAAACCACTAAATCTTTCATACATTCATTTTTAGTAAGCACAGAGTCATGGGGAGCCGGAGCCCATCTGAGGAACACTGGGAGTCAGACAAGAAAACTCACTGGACGGGACCACAATTCTGTGAAAGTCTCCGAAGTTCAGAATGAGATTTGAGGAATCAGTTTTAAAGACTATGCAGTAGTATTGAATCAATTGCAATGTGAGGGGGACCTCTTCTGGAAGAGTCAGACAGTGCAACCAAGTCATCTTTGACGCATTTCAAACATTTTCATAACAAGTCAAGTCAAGAGTCAATCTTTATTGTCATTTCAGCCATGGACAGAGCCACTTGGGGACTTTCATACAGTCACAGATCCGCCATTACATCTGTCAGCTTGTGACAGCAAAGAATTAGTGTCTATAATGACCTTAGAAACTACACTGACCTAATAGTTCCTCATGGGCCATTGATTTCTGTTGTAGAAAGGACATTAATTAGTTACAGTTACATTATTTACTGTTTAGTGTCACCCAAATGAGGATGGGTTCCCTTGTGAACCTGGTTCCTCTCAAGGCTTCTTCCTTATTCCATCCCAGGGAGTTTTTCCTTGCCACCGTCGCCACAGGCTTGCTCATTAGGGATAAAATAATTTAATTATTAAATTTAATGATTTACTTTTATTTCTAGTTATTTAGTTATTTTTCCCCTCCCCTTTCTCTGTTTTTCTTCTTTTGTAAAGCTGCTTTGAGACAATGTTCATTGTAAAAGGCGCTATACAAAATAAATTGAATTGTTTGTCCAGGACCCTGGTGCTACATAGACAGCATACAACATATAATAACTACACAACAGAAACAACACAGAGCTAGGGAGCTTTGTCTCCATTTTTCAAATGAATATAGAGTGGCAAGAAAGTACAAGGGAAAAAATCCCAAATACACACATTTTGCTAATTGAGAAATCAAAAGTAACTTTGAGAAACTCACACATAACTGATAAACAACAGCTTTATACAGAACGCTGATTTCCGTTCAGCTGACATTATGTTTTCTTACTGCTATTTTAACACAAGGTCAATAAAATATAAAGAAATCTCTGGTAAAGAAATAACTTACATTTAGTCCACAGGCCTTGTTATTTGACATTAGCTTTAACGTTTCTGACTGTTGACGTTTTTGTTGCTTTTCCAATAAGAAATGATAACAGACAACCACTTTCACAGTTTCACAGAATAACTGATGTGAAGTTCAGGGAACAAATCAACTTGAGTCAGCTCTGTGGTGATTTTTTTAAAGAGAAAAATAAATTATTTTAGTCATTCAGAGAGATATTTACATTCCTAACTTTAGTCTCAGACAAGCATCAGGACAAAGGAAAACATACAGCATTTGCTGGATTGATATTGTAAAATACACTTCATCTTGTGTAAAATTTATTAGTGGGTTTTGGTGTTTTTACACATTTTAAAAGCATTTGACACAAAATGAATACACGACAAACACATATACATGTTTCAAAACAGAAATATAACATACAAAACAAATATAACAATAAAATATTACGCAGTGATAAATGAAAGGTCTGACAGATACCAAACAATGCTTTTTATAATTTGATTAAAAAACCCACAAAATTGTAATATTCATGAAACTAAATATCAGGGTGTGAGGAATCTCTCCTGTACTGTACTCCTGCATCTTTTCCACAGGATATGGATAAAAGTCATCATCAAAATATACAGGGTTGTGGACCCAGTAGAACTTGAACAGCATATACAAGGCTTGGGTTACTCTCTCATCTTTAAATAGAATTTTTGGTAACAATGACAATCTGCTGGGCTTCACCTCTCAGGTGTCCGATGCAGACTAGTTCTGGTTGCTGGCCCCTTGTGGTCATCAATGTCACATAGAGAGGAGATTAGTTGTGTTGTCTTCAGAAATGCTAACATTACAGTTTTGATCAGTGTAGTGTCTAGTGTGAATGTTAGTGCTATGGCTAAATGCAACTAAATATGGTGTACTAACTAGCTAATGTCCTGTATCTACATTCATGTGTATCAGCATATATTACATTAGATTACATTACATTACATATATCAGCATGATTTTATGCATTGCCATACAATTGACTGATTAGATAATTGCATGTGTATATTAATTATCTATTCCCCAACATGAAAATACAGAAACACCTGAGTCTTCATCTCGTCCACAGATGTTCATCACCAACTGAAAAGAAAAGAAAAACGTCTGAGTAAATAAATACAGACTGGACTGTCATACTTCATGACCAAGTTCTAGCTTGATCAAGAGCAGGAAATCATCTGTGCTCCCAGAGAAACATTATTATCCTCTTTTTATAATTTACTGTTCAAAATGTCTTTCATTACAATCTGTAACATTTAGCTAGAACAAACAAGAAATTCCACCAGAAACCATCACATCACTTCTCTTCTCTTCTCACCGTCTCTGGAGAGTTGCTGTGTTTCAACTCTCGCTCTACATGAATATATTTAAGTGCAGACTTTAAGAAGAAGCTGAAGTGAATTTTACAGGAATGAGAGAAGACACAGTGTGGAAGCACAGAATAAAGAGATAGCAGGGTGATACCGGCAGGTAAGGTGTTCATTTATAGTCACGCTCATGCACTCAGTTTGGATATTTTGTAGTCTCAGATTCTCTGTCTTCTACTTTCACATGAAATTTAAATCCACACCAAACAGCATTAAAGCAAATTGTTAGAAAACGTCTGATTAAACAGAATATAGTGAAATTGTGACACATTAATCTGATATTTATGGAAATGTATAAACTAATGCTAATGAACATAATAATGCTATCAGTCTTTTAACTCATTTCAGTGTTTATCTAAAACAGATCATTACTCACTTCACTGTCTGTAGATTGTGATTATCCCTCTTTAGATCAGAGAGACTCTTCACTCCTAAGTCTTTTATATTATTTCCAGACAGATTCAGATTTCTCAGGTGTGAGGGGTTTGATCTCAGAGCTGAAGTCAGAGCAGAACAGCCTTCATCTGAGAAATCACAATACTGCAACCTGCAAACACACAATAACACACTCTTCATCAACAGATACTCATCTCGGTTTAATATTTACTTTAAAGATGATTTTTGTCGCTTCTTCCTGCTTCACACACCTCTGCATTGTCTTTCTAATCAGATCTCAACAACAGATGCTTATGTAGCAAATCAAATAATTTTTAAAAACACTCATCATAAACATTATTAATGATAAAGACCTTAGTTTAGACATTGAATTTTTAGATTCTGTATTTCTGACAAATGTGTAATAATATGAGACAATTTAAAGACCTTAGTGAAAAGAATATTTAGAAAAACCACATGGGTAAAAACTGTTTGTCCATTCATCTGTTCCTGATCTGGCAGATCTGGCAACCCGGTTCAGAGCCACTAGAGACAGACTAACTGAATGAGTACTTTCTAACAGAACAAATTCTCACTTTAAAGAATTTCACTGCTGCATTTAAACCCTGTAACTCAAACACAGAGCATTTATATAGCATTTATAGTCTGTGTTCCAGGTGTAGTTTCTGTGATTAGTTACAGTTTATCTAATGTAAACATGTTTTAGTAAATTTCATTGTAATTTCAGAAACACTGCAGTTGTATCAAGTCACATTTTATGAAGTGGATCTAACATACGTACATCTGACCCAAAGACTCAGTGACCAATAATCAGTGTGCAGAAAAAATAAACAATCATCTTCCTCAGGTCATTGATGATGAACCTAAAACCCCTGCTTCAGTCTCACTATTAGAGAAAGTGTCTTAGTGAGGAGCAGGTCATGTGACTCTCAGAGAGATGATCTTACCTCAGTGTCTCCAGTTTACAGAGAGGATTCTCCAGTAGAGCAGAGAGACTCTTCACTCCTGAGTCTCCTAGATTATTCCCAGACAGATTCAGGTCTCTCAGGTGTGAGGGGTTTGATCTCAGAGCTGAAGTCAGAGCAGCACAGTCTTCATCTGAGACACCACAATACGGCAACCTGCAGACACACAATAACACACTCTTCATCAACAGATACTCAACAGATCCCTCTGTTATCTCCTGTTACTAAACAATAATACTAAGTGTTATATTAGGTGTCTCTCAGTGATGGAACAAACCAGTGCACTGTACTGACATAATGAGTGTAGCATAAAAGATAAGTTTGTGTTGAGTGTAAATATTGGCTGCTGTTTATATTTTCTTACATTCACTTTGAC
Organism: Hemibagrus wyckioides; assembly: GCF_019097595.1. Taxonomy (NCBI): domain Eukaryota; kingdom Metazoa; phylum Chordata; class Actinopteri; order Siluriformes; family Bagridae; genus Hemibagrus; species Hemibagrus wyckioides. The sequence goes on along the minus strand of NC_080721.1, from coordinate 13,552,704 downwards.
AGAGACCAGTTTATTTAAATTATTAATAAGTCCATTAGTATTTGGACACTGACAAAGTTGGACAATGAGCAGATGGACAATATCCTGAAGCTTAATTCCAAAAGCAATAAAGCTAAACACTACAAGAACAAGCAGGAAGTGAAGACAGCTGCAGTAAAAGACTAGAATCTGATGATTCCTTCATTAACTGCAAAGGATTTAAACCAAGACTTTTTCCAGGTCTTCAATTCTTTTACTTGTTTGGAAAAAAGATGTGATGGTCTTTTGTTCCTCTTTTTACAGAGCTGGATGTCTGGATTCACAGAAAAAGATAAGAATACATCAGTATGCTGGTAGTTTTTATTAGCTGGAGTTTCCTTATGAGGAGGTTAAATAAGTAGCAGTCAGTCAAGTTTGGTGTGTGCTGCATCAAGTCAAATAATGTCTAACAGAATTTATCTTATTTAGTCTTCAAAACTTTATTTAAAAGTCCCTATCTTTTCATTAAACTACCACTGACCTCATGCAGTGTATTTGTTGTGACTGGGTCTCAGGAAGGTTAACTGTGATTGGTTACATCACCATTCAATCAGTCCAAAATATTCAATACCTTGAAAAATACTATTCATCTTTATAAAAATGTTGTGAGTGTAGCAGATGTCTGAATGTAATAGATTTATATTTCACCAAAAATCCAGCTCTTCTGCTTGTAAAAAATAAAACATTATTTTTCATGTACATGTGTGTTCCTGTGTATTTATTTATTTTTGGAGGCGTGTGTATGGGGGGGTATTTTTCTAATTTTATTTTGACTTCATGACCTCTGACCTGTCGTTTGAATACGGCTTGTCCACCGGGTTTCTTCTTTAATGCAGATTTGGCAACTAATCTTTCTTTCTTTCTTTCTTGTATGTATGTATGTATGACCTTTTTAGTACAATATACTATTTACTTCTCATTTTAGGTTTCTAACTTTACTGCTGCTTTTAAACCCTGAAACCCACACAGTGCATTTAGTTTGCGTCACTGGTGCAGTTTTGTGATTAGGAGAGTTCACTCTAGAGCTAACAACAGTGGCTGTGTGATTAGTAATGTTTTAGTAAATTTCACAGCGATTTCAGACACATTGTATATGTACATCTGACCAAAAGACTCAAATCATCAGTGTGCAGTGAAAAATAAACAATCTTCCTCCTCAGGTCATTGATGCTGAACCTAAAACCCCTGCTTCAGTCTCACTATTAGAGAAAGTGTCTTAGTGAGGATCAGGTCATGTGACTCTCAGAGAGATTATCTTACCTCAGTGTCTCCAGTTTACAGAGAGGATTCTCCAGTAGAGCAGAGAGACTCTTCACTCCTGAGTCTAGATTATTCCTAGACAGATCCAGGTCTCTCAGGTGTGAGGGGTTTGATCTCAGAGCTGAAGTCAGAGCATTACAGCCTTCATCTGAGAAATTACAATCATACAACCTGCAGACACACAATAACACACTCTTCATCAACAGATACTCATCTAGGTTTAATATTTACTTTAAAGATGATCCATGTATTAAATGAATTCATATTTTGTATTTGATAAACTATGAGCAGCTGAATCTGAACAGAGAGCAACAGACTGATAATGAAGACTTCCAGAGAGAGAGAGAGAGAGAGAGAGAGAGAGAGAAAGAGAGATTTATAGTGCACTACATAGGGGAAATAAACTTATAAAATTAAATTAAAACATATAAAATACTAAAATATAATATCAAGCTTAAAACATTAATTCCTGAGTTTGTTTTCTCAGGTGTGAGAGGAAGACTTGTTGAAAGATGATGTGTCTGTCATGATGGACAATCTTCCTTTTCTTGAACAATCCCAATGTACTATTAACACAGGCCAAAGGATTACTGCTGTTACTGAGATATATCTTCATTTAGTGTGTTATTGTGGTATTGCTGTTTTAAGTTAAAAGTAATGAGCAGAGTTTTGTAGAATTTATCTCTGTGTAACTGTATTTTAATGCACATGTAACTAACTGTAGCTTTATTTAATTTTCTCAGTACTCTTATTAATGCACATTGACTAATATATTTGTTCTGCATGTTGTACAGTTACAGGAAATTTTAGTTCCTAATACAGTAACTAATACTGCTGCTTTTATTGAGCTGCTGTGACTCTCAGAGAGATGATCTTACCTCAGTTTCTTCACTTTACACTGAGGATTCTCCAATACAGCACAGAGTCTCTTCACTCCTGAATCTCCTAGATCATTCCAAGACAGATCCAGTGTATCCACAATCAGATGGAGTTCTTTCAGATTGGAGGTTTCTGATCTGAGCACTGATGCCAGAGATTTTCCACCTCTGTCTTGAATTGTATCACACCTGATACTGAGGGAAATAAAATAACACAATGAACACTAGTACAAATTATCAAACAAGCTCTCAAGGCTTTTACTGAACCTTCTCCTTCTTATAAAAGCCAAAAGCACAAACACCAGTTAGAGAAAACCTTTAAATACTGTAATAATATTTTACAGTCAGAGCTGTTTGGATTAAACTTGGTGTGAGTTTTCAGCTGCATCTTCACCAACACACTGTATAAACATGGAGCATGAACTGAATTAATACTTCAATATAAAACAAAAAAGGTTAAAGTCATACAGAGTTAGATTTAATGATTCTTATTTATTAGTTTTAATTATTCAGCTATGACATTATTTTATTCTGATATATTTTATTAGCTACTAAAATGAGAACCAGTCCAGTGATGACTGATTAATGTAGCTACCTGTCATAAGCTAGTTATCTAACAGTGTGTGTGTGTGTGTGTGTGTGTGTGTGTGTGTGTGTGTGTGTGTGTGTGTGTGTGTGTGTGTGTGAGTGTGTGTGTGTGTGTGTGTGTGTGTGTGTGAGTATGTGGGAGTTAATGCCATGGGCTCCTTATTTGCTCCCTGTGTCAGTGATTTAACCCTTACACTGTGTTTGACTTTCCCTGTTTAGGGACATTAGGAGAAGAAGGAAAGAAAATATAATCAGCATATAACACATTTATACTATTATATAATGAAGTGTAAATAAAAACAGTCTCTAATGAGTATTAAACATTCAAACCTTTCTAGAAACTCAAATAAAACCCTTTACCAAGACATAAGATTTTTTAAATAAAAGTATTAATAATGAAATTAACTCAGTGTCTGCTTGATTGTACTTCAAGTCTAACATAAATTTAAGGTGAAAACACATTGTTTAAAATAGACTGAAGATTGTAAATGTGACAGTGAAATGTTTCTGTCAATGAAAACAGCTTTTTACAGACTCTCCTCTGAACTCTGAGTGAACATGTGTTGAATATTAAGTCAATTTCACTGTGATAAATCAGAATTTCAATAAACCTTCTTCAGAAATTCATAAACTCTAAAATACTTTTCTTTTTTTGGAACTGTCTTCCACACATTTAATACCTGCTCTTAATTCTTATTCATTTGTCTGTGACCGTTATTTTCTTATTTAACCCTTTATCTGTTCATATTAACACCACCCTGTATGCCCTCAAGCTCATAACATCTGAAAGAACATATTTATGTGTTTTCAGTTTCTCTCGTTCTAACAGCAGAACAGTTCTAGATATTAAGTAAATAAGATTTACTTACATTGCTTTTCTGGATGCTGCAATCACAGGCATCATCTTCACAAGAACCAGATCTGTTATCTTCTCTGGACTGAAATATTTATTCAGGTCAAATTCCTCCAGATCCTGTTCTGAGGTCAGTAACACAAACACCAGAGCAGACCACTGTGAGGAAGAGAGTTCACTTTGTTTTCCAGATTTCAGGTAGCGTTGGATTTCCTCCACTAGAGAATTATCACCCAGTTCATTCAGACAGTGGAAAAGATTGATGGATTTCTCTGGAGGAAGATCTTTACTGATCTTCTGCTTAATGTACTGAACTGTTTCCTCTTTGCTGTCGGAGCTACTTCCTGTCTGTGTTATTAAGGTATGTAAGAGTTTCTGATTTGACTCCAGTGAGAGACCCAGAAGAAAGCGAAGGAGAAGGTCCAGATGTCCAGTTTGACTTTTTAATGCCTGCTCTACCGCAGACTTGTGAACATCTGAAATTGTAATGTTTTTAATCCTTTGTTCAGAGAACCTCTTCGGTACAGAGTACATATTTCGTACAGAGGACATTTTTGGACTCTGATTAAGAACATTACTGTTTTCTTTCATAAATGCCGTGTGCACATAGAGAGCTGCCAAATGCTCCTGAATGGTCAGATGAACAAAGCAGTACACTTTACTCTGGTGAAGCCCAAACTCCTCTCTGAAGATCTGTGTACACACACCTGAGTACACTGCTGCTTCTCTCACATCAATGCCACACTCTCTCAGGTCTTCCTCATAGAAGATCAGGTTCCCTTTCATCAGCTGCTGAAAAGCCAGTTGTCCCAGTTTAAGAAGCATTTCTTCATCACTCTCCTGCTTCTGTGAGTATTTTCCTCTTATGATGTTTGTCTGAATGATGAGGAAGTGTGTGTACATTTGAGTCAGAGTCTTGGGGATCTCTCCAGTCTCTGCTTCACCCAACATCCTCTCTAGAACAGTGGCTGAAATCCAGCAGAAGACTGGGATGTGGCACATGATGTAGAGGCTTCTTAATGACTTCAGGTGTGTGAAGATGTTATTGGCCAGGTTCTGATCTCTGATCCTCTTCCTGAAATACTCCTCCTTCTGTGGGTCATTGAACCCTCGTACCTCTGTGACTCGATGCACACACTCAGAGGGGATTTGATCAGCTGCTGCTGGTCGGGAGGTGATCCAGATGAGAGCAGAGGGAAGCAGATTCCCTTTGATCAGGTTTATCAGCAGCTCCTGCACTGATGCTGATTCAGTTACATCACACACTCTCACTGTGTTCTGGAAATCCAGAGGAAAACGACACTCGTCCAATCCGTCAAAAATGAACAGAACCTTTTCCAATCTGGACATTTCTGTTTCTTTTATTTCCTTAAAAAAGACATGAAGGAGCTCCATCAGACTCAGTTTCTGGTCCTTCATCAAATTCAGCTCTCTGAAAGGAAGTGGAAATATGAGGTGGACGTCCTGATTTGTTTTCCCTTCAGACCAGTCCAGAATGAACTTCTGTACAGAGACTGTTTTTCCGATGCCAGCGACTCCCTTTGTCAGAACAGTTCTGATGGGTTTGTCTTGTTCAGATGAGGTCTTTGTCAGAACAGTTCTGATGGGTTTGTCTTGTTCAGATGAGGTCTTTGTCAGAACAGTTCTGATGGGTTTGTCTTGTTCAGATGAGGTCTTTGTCAGTACAGTTCTGATGATTTTGTCTAGTTTAGATGAGGTCTTTTTCAGAACAGTTCTGATGGGTTTGTCTTGTTCAGATGAGGTCTTTGTCAGTACAGTTCTGATGATTTTGTCTAGTTTAGATGAGGTCTTTGTCAGAACAGTTCTGATGGGTTTGTCTTGTTCAGATGAGGTCTTTGTCAAAACAGTTCTGATGGGTTTGTCTTGTTCAGATAAAGGCTTAAAGATGTCATTGCATTTGATTGGTGTTTCCTCTCTTCTTGTTGTTCTCCTGGATGTTGCCTCGATCTGTCTCACCTCATGTTCATTATTGACGTCTCCACTGTCTCCCTCTGTGATGTAGAGCTCTGTGTAGATCTCATTCAGGAGTATTTGGGTTCCCAGGTTTATCATCTCTCCATTTAAACACTGAAACTTCTTCTTCAGATTTAATTTGAACTTTTTCTGGAGTTCAGGAACATCAGCAGATTCTGGGGCGTGTCTGTAAAATGGTGAAGTAGGAAGACATTTTGAGACATGGGCTTCATTTATTAGGGTTTAAGATCAGTTTTCCTGCATGATTATCACAGATAGCTTTTTATAATGTTCTCACTGTGTTTGTTTTATTCTACTGTGTGTTTTCTTCAATATAATGAATCTAATGTAGGAAATATCAGTAGAAAGGTTTATAATATCAGCGTGTCAGTGTCACAGTCATGTTACTGGTTTGATCTTACCCTGTAAATGTCATGATGTTCTTTTTTCTTCTCTTTTGTTCCTCCTGTAGAACACTGAGAACAAACATTGTATCTGTTAAAGACTTTAATCACTTTAATACTGTACACTAAACATGCTGTAGATCTAATTTTACTACAATAACAGTAGTAACTGCATTCATATTTAGAGAACACAGTGCTAAATTCAATATCACAAATATTTTTCATGTTCTCTAGGAGTTTTTCCAATTATTTTATAATGTAAATTTCAGAAAATAAAAGCTGAAATGTTGAAATATCACAAATATTTTCCATGTTCTCTAGGAGTTTTTCCAATTATTTTATGATGTAAATTTCAGAAAATAAAAGCTGAAATGTTGAAATATCATCACGTACTCATCTTTTGATCAAACTCAAATGTCTTTAATTTAGAGCAAAAACAAAAGAACTGGCCTTGGAGTTCTGATACTTTCAGAGGGGACAGTATGTGGTCATTAGGGGTGTAACAGAACAGGAGTACATCAATAATACATGAACTATGGGATGTTACCTGTGTACAGGTGAGAAGTCTCTATTATTAAAGTTTAAAGGAGGATCCATCTAATCAGCTTGAACAAATGTGTTATAGCATTAATCATTTAATTATTAAATGCAGGTTTAGCAGCTTCACTTTGGTACTCATAATGTACATGAATATCTGTAACTTCATAACTTTGTGAAGGCTTGTGTCAATTAATATGGGCCACTCAAGGTTGGAATATCTTAAAATAAAAGATTATTGCTCACACATGCTACATGCAAATTTATTTCTGTTTCTGTGTTAAGAAATTTGATGTGTATGGACTCTTGTTCTTGTTCCAAGTTTCCTTCCTGTCCATTAATTTTTGCCTCTTACAAAAACCACAAAGTCTTCCAGGAAGACAGTAAAGGATTATGTCCTGCTTGAGCTGTAGTTAGACTGAAACCTCAAAGTTAAGTTACACAACATCAATGCAATGTTTAGGTATTATTATTATTATTATTATTATTATTATTATTTTGTTTTAGGTTGTACTGTTTACCTTTTTTGAAGTAATAAAGTTTTTTTTATTCATATATTTGTATTTGCATTTTGAATGTCAATGGCACTAAATAGGTTTATTTTCATTTTTCTAAATAGGAAACAACTTAGTTGTTCATTTTAAGAGTCCTGTCTTTTTTCTCTTGAATATTTAGTATTCGTCTTTAATAAAGAAAAAGAAGTACTTATCCAATTACTCGATTAATCGAGTGAATAATTGGTAGAATAATCGATCAGTAAAATAATCGATAGCTGCAGCCCTAGTGAATGGTCTCTGAATGATCTTACAAAAATAATGTACACATAGAATGGGGTTTATGACATTTCTTAGTCTTGCTGAAAAAAATGCAAGCACAAGACAAAATACACTTACAGTATGTTACAAACTGAGAACCTGTAATAATAATAATAATAATAATAATAATAATATGTAGTAGTAGTGGTAGTCGTAGTAGTAATAGTTTCATTACCTTTCATACCTTTTCTTTAGTCTTTTGCTTATATTAACATTTATAAGTTCAGAATTTAAGACATTACCTTCATAAATATTTACACTATTTCATCTAAAGCATTTACTGAAAGTATTGCAGCATCACTATAGACCAAGTAACTATAATATAAATTAAAATATCTGCTTATAACTGTGTAGCACAGACATTAACCTTGACTTTAACTAGAACTGTGAGATGTTACCTGTCTAAAGGTGAGGAATCAGCAGTTTTAAAGTTCCAAGGAAGGTCCATAGACTCTTTACTCTTCATGGAGAGACAGCTGACTGCTGATGAGTCTGATCTCTCTTTCTGAAGTTTACTGTACAACATTACAGACAGTATTTTAGTGACTTAAATACACTCACAACAAATTTACAAATACAATCTATACACTTTTCTCTCTTAATGAACAGTGACATATACAGTCTTTTTTTTATAATTTTATTAGACAGTACTATTACTTTTATTGTCAAATTAAGATGCTTTTACTTCCATGTTTATTATAAGTCAATGTAAAATCCTGTCATGAAAAATTCCTTTATCCATTCTGCATTGTAGCTTTACATTTTAACAGCAGAACTCTATATACTCACTACTTATTTCAGATATGAACAATTAATGACTAAAATGCAGAAATATAGTTACCACTTCATTAGCGTTGGGGTCATATCTGTGTCCAGATCAGTGATCTCCATTTTTGAATATTAGTGTATGAACAGACAGTTTATGGAGACACTGCTGAGTCACTGATGATACTGATCTCTTCTGCTGGTATCTCTTCTAATAAAAAAGACAAAAACAAATGTCCAGTTAAACATGGAGAGAACCAAACTTTTACATCTCTGACCACAAAAAAATCATAGTTTTACATACAGTAACTGACCCCTAACATTCTAACACCAAATTATTCAGTCATGGGGAATCTGGATCCCATCTCAGGATCACTGATCAGGAAAAAGATCTCAGGAAAAACATGTGATTCTAGACCTTATTGACCTCTACTTTAATCATGTACTGAACTACACATGTGAGCAGCCAGAAACTTAAGAATCAGGAGGATTTACAGTAGTTTATAAGGATTAATCAGTGGTGTCATGTCATGTGGGAGCAGAGGGCAGGAACAATGACATCAGGTGGCAAGAGCACACACAGATAATAGAAATAACAGAAATAACAGATTCTTAATAATGTTTGTGAAGCATATAAGACACACTGACAGATCACACTGTTAAATTCAGCCCTCTGTAGGTTGAACATTTTCATTTCCATCAAACCATGTGGCATCCTTTCGTTCCTAACACATTTCCCAGTCCATATCAGTGTAGATATCCAGCATGATATTTTACCCCATTGAGATCTGATGTGTTTTCAAAGTGTTCCTTTAATTTTTTGAGCAGTAAACAACAGACACAGTGCAAACAACAGTTATTTAAAAATATATACAAAGGCAAGATTGGTACACAAATTTGTTTAAACATCAATAAAGCACTCCAAAGAGTGTGTGCTGATTGTGAACCCAGATTAATTAGGGAGCTCACATGAACACCACCACAGGCAGAAATACGGCTGAACGGCTATCAACAAAAAGACATTCCTTATGGAAAAACACTGATCACTGATGCCATGACATTGCAGCTGGCCACAGATTTATTGTAGATTTTATTTTAGGAGGTGACTCTTTGACCTTTCCACAGACAGTACAGTGATTATGAAGAGATGATTACCTTCCCTACCAGACAGTTTGAGGGCCCAGGATGTTTCCATAGTTATTGCACTATGTTTAAGAAATGCTGCCTGGTTTGCAGACAAACGCTGATCAAAATCTTCATGAACAGGAAGCAACAGGGCCAGATATAGGGGAGTACTACAGAGAGCTTGTATATATAATAAATCATCTGCACTTTGACGTTTGCTTCACACATAGCAATATGGCCCCGCTTCAGTATAAATTTATTTACACAATTATGATATTGTACTTAAATAAATATATTAGATAATGCCTGAGGCAGCTGTATTACATTTAGATTTACAGAAGTTAGCAGACAACCTTATAATAGCTGTATAATAACTGTAGTTTATTATAATGTCCATATCTGTTTCCTTTTAACAGACTTCCCATATGTTCAACAAACACAAGACAAGAATGGTCTACCAGAATGGCCTGAAGTGGAGGGACTGATGGGTAACGTAGTCCTTACACAATAAACACACAGTGATGGTGACATAAACTTCAGAAGCTCAATAAAATAAAAAAACAAATCAGAGTCCATAATTCTGTCCTTTGACTTTAACACCTATAACTGGTCAAAAATGTATTAAATAAATTATTAACAAATTAACCAACAAATTAATTAATCAATTATACTTACATAGGGATATTGATGTACAGGAACATTATCCCGCTTTCCTAGATGATGGCTGGTTGAACTAAAATATGAATAAAATATAATAAAATAAAAGTAAAATAAAACATTTTTCAGAGATCACGAGACAACATCCTCATGGCCTTGGCTGGTTTTGTTGTTTTCACTTTTGTGGAAGTCAGATTTTAAAACACATTATGTCTGTTCCACGTTATTAAAGCAAAAATAACCACAATCCAAACAAACTGAAGGAAAAATCTAGTAAAAAAACTGGAATATATAACTAACACACACCGAACACTTACACACACCGGGAAACACACTGAAGAGGAAGTTCAGCTGAAATGACGCAGTTTTTTTACTGCTCTTTTTACACGATGTCATTACAATATAACACCAGTTTTGTATCAAATACATGATATAAAGTGATTTATTTTAAAAGAAAATGACCTTCTTGTATTGAACAGTCCGTCTTGTTGGACATTAACAACACCGTTTCTCCGTTTCAGTCCGCTGCGATGAGACACACTGGAGTCGGAGCTTTAACAGGGTTGCCAGATTGGACTGAAAGTTTCCAGTCCAACTACAGCTTAAATCCGCCCATTAAAAAAATACCAGCCCAAAGTGCGTACTGTGATAACTAATACAAAAACAAACAGAAAAACCAAAGCAAATTAGTGCAAAGGGAACTATTTAGAAACACACACACACACTACGTTAGCCACCTGTATACGTTTTGTTTAATTATCAAACATGCCATCCGAATCTTATAGCAGAATAATAGCGTATAAACCTTTTTATAGAGACTTAATGCAGAGAATCTTCACAGAACTCATAAAAATGTCTCTTGAAATATTATAGACTATTATTCTTTCCTATTCTTTTCGGCAGGACTTTCTATATTTCCTCCACTTTGGCATGATAATGATAAAAACACCATGCCAAAGTCTGACTGGATTGGACTCTCCTCATCCTTATCGGCTAAACTGAGCCATATTATTAAAATGTCAACATTACATATTAAACTTTATTGTAAAGTCTGTTAGAATGGAAAAAAACAATAAAATATCATGTTTATAGTTAAAAATAAAAACCCGCCAGTTGCATCAAAAAACAGCCCAAATTTTATCGACCTGCCCAATGCATTTTTTCCCGGTTACACGTGAAATCTCGCAATCTGACAACACTGGCTGTACAACAAACACTTTCACTTTCGGGAACCGATTCACTAAGAAACGAATCGACCCTTTGAGTCGGCTTGAATTATTTTTTTACTCGTTCATGTAGACGTTTTGTTGTTCTTAAGTTACACCACAAGTCTACTTCAGTGACCAAGAAATACAATAAAAGTGTCATTAATAATACTAATCTCACATTAATCACACAATCTTAATAATCTGAATAAATTCATTGTGGCTGTTTGTGATGGAGACAAAAAAAGCAGCTGAGAAAAAGACTTCACATTTTATATGGTATTATTTAGTTCTTTTTAATAAACTGTGATCTATCTGTAGAGTATGTGACAGGGGTATCTGATGTAATGCCCCAAAAGTGTAGTATAGTGTTTTATTTACTCTCTAAATATAAAGAAATTCAGGAGAATTTAGAAAAGTGATGATGACACACACCTGAAAGAAAGAAAAGCAACACACATACTAATGTCTCTTCTTCTATGGCCGGTTGCTTGCTAGCGTGAGCTCAGGGTTCAGCTGAAACACATCAATATGGTTTATGTGTTGTTTATATGACTGTCCCTGATTGAGTGACACTGTGGATGATGGAGCATCATCATAATACATGGTTGGCACAAATGTCCAGCACATGGGAGTGTGTGTGTGTGTGCATGTAGAACTCCACAGTCAGTGCAGTGTAACACACACATGTATATCAATAAACAGAGGCAGAGGGTGCAGTATCGGGTGATTTCCTTGTCAGAGGTGATTTGGAGTCCATGTGTACAGTGTGGAATCTCAGAGTTAATGCTGTAGCTCAAAGTGACTAGAAGCTAACTTGGACCCTTTATAACACTCATCATTTAATGAAAATCAAACAAATCAATAAAAAAACAGGAGGGTTTTTTCTCTGTGTGTGTGTGTGATTCTTTAGCCACTCCTCAATAAATAAAAGAGAGTAGAAGTAAGGTATCCGTGAGTGTACGTTGTGTTATTAATTGTCCCTAAATTGTTTTTCCGAAGGTTATGGTATAGACAAACATAACATTTTGGCGACGAGGTGGATAAAAAAAAATTACGGCGGTTCTACCACAAGTAGTACTGAGTATTTAGGCGCACTTGAAAATTATTATTTTCCTTTCTTTCGTAGCTAAAGTGTGACAGGTTAGCTACAATGGCTTTTGCTTTCGGCCATATGGAAGCTTTTGATGAAAGCATCGAGCCGTGGACCACGTACATCGAAAGATTCGAGCATTTCGTAGAGGCTAACAGCATCGCTGCTGACAAGAAAGTACCTGTGTTACTCAGTGTGATAGGTGGAAAAACATATGGACTACTCCGTAGTCTCATCGCTCCAGAGGAGCCGGGAGAGAAGAGCTTCAAGCACATCACAGACACGCTACAGCAACACTTCTCTCCGAAGCCCTTAATCATCGCTGAGCGATTTCGTTTTCACAGGAGGAATCAGGTAGAGAGTGAGTCTGTAACACAATGTGTTGCTGTACTAAGAGGATTATCAGAACACTGTGAATTTGGGGGACATTTAGATGATGCACTTCGTGATAGATTTGTGTGCGGTTTGAAGAGTGAAGCCACGCAAAAGCGCCTGCTGACGGAGACTATGTTAACGTTTCAAAGAGCGGTGGAACTGGCGGTCTCCATGGAAACAGCAGCTCGAGAAGCACACCAACTCAGCGGATCGGTGACGGTACATGCACTTTCATTAGCAAAAAGTAAAACTGCTAACAAATGTAAACGATGTGGAAAAACTAACCACAATGATGATGACTGTTGGTTTAAGGACAAAAACTGTAACACGTGGAAAGAAAGGCCATAGCAGTCGTGTGTGCAGGAAGAGCGACAAGGGCAGAAAGACAAAGAGTGAAAGCACATCAAAAGTTACATGGACAACATGGAGAGGCAATGTAAAAAAGGGAAGTGTACACCGTGTGGATGCAGAGGAAATGTCCAATGATGACGACACAGACACTGAATTAGCCCTGTATAAATTGTCACAGCCAGGGGAAAAGTCCAGTATCATCGTGAAACTAAAAGTTGAGGGTATTCCATTGGAAATGGAACTGGACACGGGTGCAGCAGTCTCGCTGATTTCGACACAAACCTATGACATGATGCTCCTGCCCCTACATGCAACTGACATTATCCTTCTCACTTACACTGGTCAAGCATTACATCCTGAAGGTTTAATTAATTTCCATGTAAAAATGGGTAAGCAGACAGCTATTCTTCCATTATATGTTGTGCAGGGGAACTACCCTCCACTGTTTGGCAGAGAGCGGTTGCGTCAGATCAAACTGAATTGGAAAGAAATAAGAACAGTAAAAGTGAAAACACTAGAAACAGTGTTGCAGAAACATGCCGCCATTTTTTCACATCAATTGGGAGAAATGAAAAATATCAAAGTGAAAATAACACTGAAATCTGAGCACAAACCCAAATTTTGCCAGCCCAGGGTTGTTCCACATGCACTCCGCCCCAAGGTCGAGGCCGAACTGAACCGTCTCACAGAAATTGGGGTATTGTCCCCTATACAGTACAGCAGTTGGGCTACCCCTATAGTCCCAGTTGTAAAGAAAAATGGATCTGTACGCATCTGTGGTGACTTTAAAGTGACTGTTAACCCCGCTCTGCACATTGAACACTATCCTCTTCTACGCATTGAGGATCTGTTTGCGTCACTATCAGGAGGACAATGTTTCAGTAAATTGGATTTGTCACATGCGTACCTACAGATGAGGGTTGAGGAGGAGTCCAAGCAATTTCTTACAATTTCCACCCAGAAAGGGCTATTCCAGTACAACCGCCTTCCGTTTGGGATTGTTTCGGCACCAGCCATATTCCAGAGAGCTATGGACCAAGTATTGCTGGGTCTGTCAAACGTCCATTGTTACCTGGATGACATCTTAGTAACTGGATGGACTGAAGCTGAACACCTGGAAAACCTGGACGCAGTTCTTGGACGCCTGAAGCAGTTCGGCCTACATGTTGAAAACAGTAAGTGTGACTTCTTTAAAGACTCATCGGAGTACCTGGGTCATATAATTGATGCAGAAGGTTTGCACAAGTCACCTGAAAAAGTAAGAGCAATTTTTGAGGCTCCAACACCATCCAGTGTCACACAGCTGAGATCATTTCTTGGCTTGTTAAACTATTATGGGAGGTTTGTACCCAATCTGGCCACCATTGTGAATCCCTTAAACGCCCTGCTGTGTAAAGGGAAACGTTGGCAGTGGTCAGTCAAGTGCAACACTGCATTCAGAAAGGCAAAAGAGCAACTAGTGTCACAAAATGTCTTAATACATTATGAACCCCAGAATGTCATCCGCCTTGCATGTGATGCATCACCTTATGGTATTCGGGCTGTTATTTCACACATGTTGCCCAGTGGTGAAGAAAGGCCGGTAGCATTTGCATCACGCACACTCAGCAAGGCAGAACAAAATTATGCACAAATTGAGCGCGAGGCTTGTTAGTGTTCGGAGTCCGAAAATTCCATCAGTATCTCTATGGACGAAAGTTCATGCTTTTCACAGACCACCGCCCACTCACCACGATCTTTGGTGCACAGAAAGAAGTTCCGTCTATGGTAGCTGCTCGAATGCAAAGGTGGGCTTTGTTTTTGTCGGCACATAACTACACTACTGAGTATAAAAAGGCTGAACATCATGCAAATGCCGACGGCCTGTCCCGCTTACCGTTACGAGTGGAGCATAGAGAGAAAAAGGACGCGGTAGATTTATTCTACCTTGGACAGATGGAGAAACTTCCTGTCAGGACCACTGATATTCGACGTGAGACGCTGACTGACCCAACCTTGTCAGCAGTCCTTGAAATAGTCACAAAAGGGGCTCAGAATGGAAATCTGCCCAGTAACAATGAACTTGCACCTTTCATTGCCAGACACGATGAGCTGTCCGTACAACATGGATGTTTAATGCGTGGTATGAGAGTCATTGTTCCACAAAAGCTGCGCAACAGAGTACTTGAAGAATTGCATAGTGGTCACCCTGGAATTGTCCGAATGAAAGCAATTGCTCGCAGCTACGTGTGGTGGCCGGGTCTCGATGCTGACATTGAGCTGCAGGTAAAAATGTGTCAGTCATGCCAACAGGTACAGAAAATGCCATGTCACGCATCCCTCCACCCATGGGAGTGGCCATGAAAGCCATGGGAGCGTATTCACGTAGACTTTGCGGGGCCATGCGAGGGCCTTATGTATCTGGTTGTGGTTGACGCACATTCTAAGTGGCCTGAAGTGCAGTTAATGACATCAACAACTGCAGAAAAAACAATCGAAGTCCTGCGAAACCCCTTCAGTCATTATGGAGTGCCTGAGGTCCTCGTGAGTGATAATGGACCACAGTTTGTTGCACAGGAGTTTGCAACTTTCTTGAAGGGCAACAATGTAAAACACATCCGCTCAGCTCCATATCATCCAGCTACCAATGGGCAGGCTGAAAGGTTTGTTCAGTCTCTGAAACAAGCATTGAAACAAGCATCTACCCTACAGAGACGGCTTGATTCATTCTTGCTAATGTATCGGAACACACCACACCCAACAACAAAGGAATCTCCCTCCATGTTGTTTTTGGGACGCCAGCTACGCACACGTCTGGATGCCCTGAAACGCAGTGTATTAGCTTCTGTGCGATCTTCACAGACTGCCCAGATCTTTCGCCGAGCTGGTCATTCAAGGCCAAGACGGTTTGAAATCGGTGATACAGTGCTGGCTCGAGATTACAGGGGGAGAGAGAGATGGACATCAGGTGTGGTGACTGCTCAAAGTGGGCCAATATCTTACACTGTAGATGTAGGAGCTTCCGAGGAATGGAGACGCCATGCGGATCAACTCTTGTCCATTCCCAATAAAACAGTTCAAATGCAGGGGGCACAGTCATCTGATACTAGTGAGGTGCCTGCTCCTGTCCAGACCTCTGGAAGTGTCATTCCTTCCACACCACAGAAGGAGCTACATGTTTCCAGTGACTCACCAGCAGAGAGCCAGTTAGCACAGGGCATATCTGATATTTCATCTGTGCCAGTCAGACGTTATCCACGTAGAGTAATTAAGCCTCCAAACCGTCTGACGTTGTAGAAGTACAAAAAAAATGAAATGAGAACCTTGCTGAACTGTAATTAGTTGTTAGTGGGCCTGTTCTGTCATGGGGCAGAATAATCCCCGAGCTGGCTCGAGGCAAGAGGCAGTCTACCCTCTACCTCTAGAATGTATTCCTGAAAATTGGTAAGATTATATTGTTACTTCTGGAGTAAGAGGGGAGGAAATGTTATGTATGGCGTTTTAACATGTTGTTCCCTCAGGTGCCTGTGGGTGGCACCGGTAATAAAATGTATGTTGTCAATAAATAAAAGAGATTAGAAGTGAGGTATCTGTAAGTGTACGTTGTGTTATTAATTGTCCCTAAATTGTTTTTCCGAAGGTTATGGTATAGACGAACATAACAGGCAGGACTTTCTTCTGATGGGCACACCCTGCAGCCAGTGACATGCGAGGACAGAGTAGGTTCATACCATTATGTGAAAGATGGAAGGGTTCCTTCCTTTTCCTTAGTTCCTTTCACTGGAACTAAGGGGCCAAGCCCAGCTCCTGAAAAACAACCCCACACCATAATCCCCCCTCCACCAAACTTTACACTTGGCACAATGCAGTCAGACAAGTACCGTTGTCCTGGCAACCGCCAAACCCAGACTCGTCCATCAGATTGCCAGATGGAGAAGCGCGATTCGTCATTCCAGAGAACGCGTCTCCACTGCTCTAGAGTCCAGTGGCGGCGTGCTTTACACCACTGCATCCGACGCTTTGCATTGCACTTGGTGATGTATGGCTTGGATGCAGCTGCTCGGCCATGGAAACCCATTCCATGAAGCTCTCTGCGCACTGTTCTTGAGCTAATCTGAAGGCCACATGAAGTTTGGAGGTCTGTAGTGATTGACTCTGCAGAAAGTTGGCGACCTCTTCGCACTATGCGCCTCAGCATCCGCTGACCCCGCTCCGTCAGTTTACGTGGCCTACCACTTCGTGGCTGAGTTGCTGTCGTTCCCAAACACTTCCACGTTCTTATAATACAGCTGACAGTTGACTGTGGAATATTTAGGAGCGAGGAAATTTCACGACTGGATTTGTTGCACAGGTGGCATCCTATCACAGTTCCACGCTGGAATTCACTGAGCTCCTGAGAGCGACCCATTCTTTCACAAATGTTTGTAAAAACAGTCTGCATGCCTAGGTGCTTGATTTTATACACCTGTGGCCATGGAAGTGATTGGAACACCTGATTCTGATTATTTGGATGGGTGAGTGAATACTTTTGGCAATATAGTGTGTGTGTATATATATATATATATATATATATATATATATATATATATATATATATATATATATATATATATATATAATTTATAACAATAAAAAACAAATTATAACAAATTTGTTTATTTATAACAAAGAAAACAATTTATAACAATAAAAACATTTGTAACTATATAATGAGTTAAATGTCTTCGAGCACCGTCATCTACAAATGAAACAAAGAAATAAGAAATAAGTCACATGGACATTAGATAAGATTTAGATGAACAGTTAAATAAATAAACGTCTATTATATAAGCCTTTTTTTATCATGAAGCACGGCCACGTTTGCGGAACAGCAATGAAATCTACATCGTCTTAAAAATATCTTCTAAAATTCATCTTCTTAAATTATTCCAAGGAAGTGGAAAACATTAAAAACTCTTGTCTTTCTTTAAAACCTGCTGATATACAATGAGACAATATGTTTTTATCCCTAAACACAATGATCTTCCTTTAATTTAGTCATTTAACAATCAATTATTTTAATTCATTTAATTATCATTTATTTAGATAATTAAGGACATTTATCACTGCTCTTAGATGTAAATTAACAAATCATTTAGTTTATCTGTTCAACTTGTTTATGAACTATGTGTAGTTGTAAAATATCAAAATGTCATGCGATATGCAAAAACAGTAAATGAATGTTAATTATAGATCTATTGATTGCTAATTATGTGAAGATGTTTGTGTAGTTTTAGTTTTAATAATAATAATAATAATAATAATAACGTCATATTTGTTTAAAATATTCACTGTAATAGACTGCCAAACGTAATAGTACAGCTCTTTAAGCTCTTTATTTTTAATATAGTATCTTTCAGCATTTATTTACCCCTAGATGTCGCTGTGGAAAAGGGAATGTAAGATACAAACACTTCTACATCGGTACTCATAGTTGATACTCAGTTAAAAATCTTCTAATACAATGTGGTTACCATTTTAAACTCCTATGTGGTGCAAATTTCAGGGCCAATGAAATGAAATCTTCCACCTCAGTCGCCTTTAGTGTCTTGAAATTCTTCTGTGTTGCTCCTAAAAATAGAATGAAATAATCACTGTTATTCTCTGCATTGTAACTTGTACACTGTATATAAATTTAGGTTAAAGAATCTGAGTTAGATTTGAGCTACGGAATTAATCAGTTGTTCAGAACATAAAAAATATCAATGAATTTTATTCTACAATGTAATATTAAACACAGTTATCTTTTATATAACCATTTTTAATATAGCAATGTAATTTAGAACAAAGCTCACCAATCACAATAGGGCAAATCCTGAGGTCTTGGAAGACAAGCCTAGAAAATAACTTGACCATAGGGACATGTTAAACTAAATTGTGTCCTGTAATTAGTATCACAGGTGTGTGTACATATATGTGTATTTTGATGTGAGCATTTTATTTGTTTTTGGATAAAATGATCTGCTTTGGATAAAAGTGTCTGTAAATGCAATGCAATTGTAAATAATTACTGAAAGATTAAATAAATGTGTAGTATATAATATAGAACTATATTTATTACCATCTTTCTCCTTTTCTCCTTCAGTTCTAATTTTTGGTCAAATTGTTGAAACTCTTCAAGAGTTAGGACATGGTCCATTTTCTAAAATTTCCTCCTCTGCCTCTCTGCCTCTCCACCAGCCACAGCAGCCAGTATTCTGTGCTGCATACAGAGGATGTCTTGCTGGGTCTCAATAAGCTCTTGCTGCTTTTGCAAAGCCTTTGTGTGATATCCTATAGAAACAATTTAAACATGGATTCAGTTCCTTAAACATGTATGTCATTGTGTCAAAGAGCTGCTGTTGTAGCTTACTCTTGGTGGCTTCCTCTGATGAGGTCTGTGCCTGCGCTTCATTCAAGAGGAACATCCAACACTGCTGTGGACAAAAATCAAAATACTTATGTTTCAAAATATTACATACATTTTATTGAATATAACAATGACACTATGTTACAGACATTGATGGGGGGGGCTGATATTTGTTACTGAAGATTCTAGTAATGACTCCTGTGCTGCTGGAAAAAAATGATATACAGATGTAGGAATAAATAAAAATTAAACATGCTTATTAACTTTTTTTTTTTCATTCACCTACAGAATAAATCAGGTGATCTAGGCATTTCCTGTTCCTGTTGGTCTATGGGAAAGAGAGAGAAATATAGAAATATATTGCTTATTGCTTCAAATCAATTTAGAATTTTTGAATGATATCTGAATTTTATATATATATATATAACCTTTATATATATCTACTAACCTTTGTCTTGAGGATAAGTTTTGGGGAAAGGCTGATCTAAAAATACAATAGAAATAGGAAAAAGCATCTATTAGTTTACTTTGCATTTTAGAGCTTATATGATTATGCATAGCCTTGATGTCCGATGATGCCTGAGATAGACACAGGCTCCCCGTTACCCGAGAATAGATCGGATAAGCGCTACGGACAATGACATGAAAAAGAAATGATTATGCATAATCAAGAAAGCAAAATAAACAGATCAGAGTAAATCAACATTAGTGGCTGTGTGAATTATTTAGCCACTTACATGAACCACAATGTTTTTCTTTCTTTGTTTCTGTATTGTAATGTTACTTTAAAGCTTATTAAATACAAAAGCATACTTCAGTGGTTTCTTCCAACCAAGTGGTGGGAATAATTTCCACTGAATTGTCATCTCCAAATTCCACCTTATGAAAAGTTTTTGTCTCCATCTGTTTAGAGATAAAACAAACAGACAAATTAGTAGATTAATTAATTAATACAACAAATACATTCATTCAACAACTTATTTCTTATGATAACAGGTTGTGATTACTGTCCTCTTTGGCCTACCTGTTTATCATGAGGGAGACATTGGAGATTGGTTCAATGATGATAAGTTCTTGATTGTCTGAGTTTTGTCATGTTAGGTTGTGAGCTATGGTAAGTTTGTCGTGTGTGTGTGTGTGTGTGTGTGTGAAATAAATATACAAAATAAGTCATCAGCTCAGTGCTATAGCTGTTGTATTCCACTGCCAAGTTAGGTGAAAGAAGAAGGCCCAAGGCAACACTGAATATCATGAAATGGTCATACAGTTGATCAGCTAGAATTCCCTTTAATTCAGTCTTGCCAGTGTACACAGCAAACTGCTGCAGTTCAGTTGCCTTCCACCTATCTATGTCTTCTAGACGCCTTGGTTTTCTTGCAAAACAGCTTGGAATGCTCTTCCTGCCTTTGGGACACTTCATTCAATTCAATTCAATTTAGTTAATTTTGTATAGCGCCTTTTACAATGAACATTGTCTCAAAGCAGCTTTACAAAAGAAGAAAACAGAGAAAAAGGAGGGGAAAATGAAAAATAATAATAATAAATAAAAAATAAAAATAACTAATTAACTAGAAATAAGAATAAATTATTAAATTCTATAATTAGACTATTTTATCCCTAATGAGCAAGCCTGTGGCGACAAATTCATCAATTTGTCCAGCAGACATTTGCACATTCCGGTCACCTCTAATCCACTGTGTGATCATTTTTTTTGTAACCCCCAGGCAGGCTTGGTGCATGTAGTCTATTGGAAATTGGTCAATCATGTCCAATGGCAGCCTTAAAAATGAAGACACTGGAATGACCTCATCATCCTGACGTCTTTCCATTTCAGCACGATATGTCTCATCTGTGTGTAGAGTGAGATTATCCACCTCTGGGTAAGTAACACACCCAGAAACCCACATGCCCCTCTGAGGGCATTTATCACATCCATAATATCCTGAGTACTGCTTCATCTTTTTTACCATCACTTTTGCCGGTGCGTCACAAACAATACATTTAATCTTTATTTGTTTTCCCTCCAAACCATTTTCAAGGAGTTGCTGGATGTCTTTTATGGCTTCCTCAATAAAATCTAAACTTGTTGGTTTGGAAGGACCAAGTGTCAGTGTCACAGGAAAGACTCTAATGGGTGTCAGATGAATAGCACAGAGGATGGGCCAAAGATATGCCCTGCTGCTTTTGAAAATTGGCAGTCCATCAATATTAAATGAAATCTCCAGTGTTGTTATTTTTTCTGTTATCTCCCTTGGGTAGTGGTGCAGCTGCTACTTAGGTGCTCTCTTATGTTAAAATGAACACACTCCATCCCTGACTTCATACATGTTTTAATGTGTCTAGGAGTTTGTAGGAAGGTTCTTGCTGTTGAAGGCAATTCTGGATGTCCATATTTTTTAAGCCCCCTCAGGAGGTCATCAATGGCATTATGTGTAATGAGGAGTTTTGTAGCCCACTCCTGAAGAAATATTGTAAGTGAGGCTGGAGGCATTTCATCAATATTCTCATGTCCTGAACTACAGCTTTCCTCACTGACCACATTATTCACACTCTCATGTCCTGAACTGCAGTTCTCTTCCCTGACCACATTATTCACACTCTCATGTCCTGAACTGCAGTTCTCTTCCCTGACCACATTATTCACACTCTCATGTCCTGAACTGCAGTTCTCTTCCCTGACCACATTATTCACACTCTCATGTCCTGAACTGCAGTTCTCTTCCCTGACCACATTTGCCACACTCTCATTCCATAAACTGCAGTTCTCCTCACTGACTCCAGTCTCAACACTCTCAGAAGCACTCTGGATGTCTCTGTAATTTCTTTCATCCATGTTGACCTGACCCTGGAATTTTTGAGGTGTTATTGGAAATTTTAATTTCTTTCCAACAACCATTTTAGTCAGTGACCTCCGGGCACATTTCCACTGCCTTGTGTAGCGTTGTCTCCTTGACTTTGAACCTGTTCTAATTCCAAAATATTATGTATAAGAATGGAGGAGAGAACAAGCACGTCGGATAAAAGTGTGTGACCCAAGTCCTCTAAGGCATGGGAGCTTTTCATATTAAATTCCGCGATAAATGTTGTAACTTTACAAAGCGGAGCTTCAGAGTCACGGAAGCACGACAATGATGAACGAGCACATAAAGTTTAATGCAGATTTGTCATGTGCCATATTTGTGTGCTTAATGTGTTGGTCATTCACACAGAACGTGTTTTATTCCTAATTCCTTTTCTATTATTTTTTAATGAATGTGATATATGAATGTGTGTGACCGCTGCACGCGCATCTTTTGCAGCCCCTCGCGCATCTCATGTTCAAATCATTTCAACTTTTCCGAGCAGCGCAGCTCATCAATGTCACTCACAGAACATTGGACCAATCAGAAGGCCCCAGAGGCGGGGCAGCGCAGCTCATCAACGTCACTCACAGAACATTGGACCAATCAGAAGGCCCCAGAGGCGGGGCAGCGCAGCTCATCAACGTCACTCACAGAACATTGGACCAATCAGAAGGCCCCAGAGGCGGGGCAGCGCAGCTCATCAACGTCACTCACAGAACATTGGACCAATCAGAAGGCCCCAGAGGCGGGGCAGCGCAGCTCATCAACGTCACTCACAGAACATTGGACCAATCAGAAGGCCCCAGAGGCGGGGCAAACGTTACAAGCTACGTTTACAGTAGCAGGTTGTCATGGCAACTTCATGGTACATCCTGAGCCCTTGGCGTTCTGTACTGCGCTTTTAAACCCATTCCTAAACACAGAGTCTTGTATTTGTAAACACAAACATACCTTCTGTGTGAATGTGTTATTCTGTGTGAGTGTGTTATTCTGTGTGAGTGTGTTATTCTGTGTGAATGCTTTATTCTGTGTGAGTGTGTTATTCTGTGTGAATGCTTTATTCTGTGTGAGTGTGTTATTCTGTGTGAATGCTTTATTCTGTGTGAGTGTGTTATTCTGTGTGAATGCTTTATTCTGTGTGAGTGTGTTATTCTGTGTGAGTGTGTTATTCTGTGTGAGTGTGTTATTCTGTGTGAATGCTTTATTGTGTGTGAATGCTTTATTGTGTGTGAATGCTTTATTCTGTGTGAGTGCTTTATTCTGTGTGAATGTGTTATTCTGTGTGAGTGTGTTATTCTGTGTGAATGCTTTATTCTGTGTGAGTGTGTTATTCTGTGTGAGTGTTATTCTGTGTGAGTGTGTTATTCTGTGTGAGTGTGTTATTCTGTGTGAATGCTTTATTGTGTGTGAATGCTTTATTCTGTGTGAGTGTGTTATTCTGTGTGAGTGTGTTATTCTGTGTGAGTGTGTTATTCTGTGTGAATGCTTTATTCTGTGTGAGTGTGTTATTCTGTGTGAGTGTGTTATTCTGTGTGAATGCTTTATTCTGTGTGAGTGTGTTATTCTGTGTGAGTGTGTTATTCTGTGTGAATGCTTTATTGTGTGTGAATGCTTTATTGTGTGTGAATGCTTTATTCTGTGTGAGTGTGTTATTCTGTGTGAATGCTTTATTCTGTGTGAGTGTGTTATTCTGTGTGAATGCTTTATTCTGTGTGAGTGTGTTATTCTGTGTGAGTGTGTTATTCTGTGTGAATGCTTTATTCTGTGTGAGTGTGTTATTCTGTGTGAGTGTGTTATTCTGTGTGAATGCTTTATTCTGTGTGAGTGTGTTATTCTGTGTGAGTGTGTTATTCTGTGTGAATGCTTTATTCTGTGTGAGTGTGTTATTCTGTGTGAATGCTTTATTCTGTGTGAGTGTGTTATTCTGTGTGAATGCTTTATTCTGTGTGAGTGTGTTATTCTGTGTGAATGCTTTATTCTGTGTGAGTGTGTTATTCTGTGTGAATGCTTTATTCTGTGTGAGTGTGTTATTCTGTGTGAGTGTGTTATTCTGTGTGAATGCTTTATTCTGTGTGAGTGTGTTATTCTGTGTGAATGCTTTATTCTGTGTGAGTGTGTTATTCTGTGTGAGTGTGTTATTCTGTGTGAATGCTTTATTCTGTGTGAGTGTGTTATTCTGTGTGAGTGTGTTATTCTGTGTGAATGCTTTATTCTGTGTGAGTGTGTTATTCTGTGTGAGTGTGTTATTCTGTGTGAGTGTGTTATTCTGTGTGAATGCTTTATTCTGTGTGAGTGTGTTATTCTGTGTGAATGTGTTATTCTGTGTGAATGTTTTATTGTGTGTGAATGTTTTATTGTGTGTGAGTGCCAGTGAGGAAAATAATGAATTTAATCAATTTTGGAATAAGGCTGTACAAAATAACAAAATGTGGAAAAAGTGAAGCACTGAATACTTTCTGGATGCACGGTATAACAATTTATCAGTTGATTAGAAAATTTATTTCAAGATGTGAATTAAGTGTCACACAAGGGAGAAATCTAAATTGAAAGTTGTTGGGAAGCACTGGTTTTAAATTCTGTTTTTTTCTTTTTTAATAAATATCTCTATAGCAGCCAACTGAAATCAGCATTTCCATGTTTCCAATAGGGAGCTAATTCTTTATCTCCCTTGGATAGTGCTAGAGCTGCTCACCAATGGATCTCTTAATATAAAATATACACACACTATTACTGACTACTGCTGTATTAAGTAGATTTTTTACATTGCTTAGTTTTCAGCAATGTTCTTTCTGTTGATCTTTCTCCTTTTGTATTCCACCTGGGA
Source organism: Hemibagrus wyckioides (assembly GCF_019097595.1). Classification (NCBI taxonomy): domain Eukaryota; kingdom Metazoa; phylum Chordata; class Actinopteri; order Siluriformes; family Bagridae; genus Hemibagrus; species Hemibagrus wyckioides. The sequence continues at coordinate 13,527,772 of NC_080721.1, read as the reverse complement.
GGTCAGTAACAAACCTAATGAGATATTTTGTTGTGAGCAGAAACACGTTGTGTGTGAAGCTGGAGCTGTTTCTTCTTTGCATTCTGTTCTCCCCTCTCACACCATTCTTCTAAAAAGTTCCTCTGTTTTTTAACCCTATTATTGTTCCTATTTTGATAAACCTTTTGCCCAGTTGTATAACTGAAGTAGTGTTTTCAGTTTCACACTAAATTATATTCCAGGAATTTTCAATGTTAACCATTGCATATTTTGATAATGTCTTACCTGCCGTCTATCATCTTTTCCAGTTAGCTGAATGTTTTGCCAGTCCATTTGTATGAAGTAACAGTTTGGCCACGATTTCCTCCATGTTTTCATAGTGTCATATGATGGATATGCAGTGTTTGGTCCCCACTGATCCTTTTAGACACAGGGTAGCAGTTGGTACTCAACCTTCATTACAATCATCAGATGACAAAATTTATGACTGCACTGAGAGATTGTCTAATATAAATAAATACTGGTTAAAACATGATTTAGCACATGTACGTGACAAATATTTGTCAGGTGATGTGTGTGATACTGATAATATACAGTCAATATTGCTCATACACAGTTGTGAGTAGTTCCAACACTTTACAGCCCTTAATCTAACAGACCTGGATCATCATCAGTTGACTAGTAAATTGCTTCCTGACCTGAAATGGGAGCTTCTGCTGGGGCCTTCTAGGAAAAGGGTAAGCAAACACTAACAACATTATGCATGAGCGCCCTCTACTGCCTGATCATGGTAATGTAGCATTTTCTCAGGCTTGTGGAACTACGGACCTGATTGTAGTTCGTTAATGAAATTAAACTCAGTTTTAAGCTGTTAATTGTGCACACAGTTTCGTTGGAGGACTGTATGTGTGTACGTCAAAATAATATAAATTAATTTCAGCTGTGAAAATTTGGATTTTTAACATGACTGTCATTAATGCATGTTACCTCAACTCGCATACATTTAATGTTCAAGGTGAGTTCCTTTATCAAAAACTCCATAATGGTCATTTAAACAAAACCTAAAAATAACCAATAGCAAACGTCCTGTATAGATCATCTGGGATGGATAGTTTTCGATTAGAAAATAAAACCTAAAAATAACCATTAGAGAACGTTGTGTATATGTTCTGTTTAGGTTGTAACAAAAAAAAAAACCTTCCTGCAACGTTCCTAAAAAGTTATTTGGTTCCCAAAAAAAATAACCAAATGGGAACCATATGCTAACGTTATGTATTTGCTGGAGAGATCTCTGGCCCTCAGTGTTTCATGATGAAATATTACAATTACAGAAATGTACATGCTCCATTGGAAGGAATCACGTTTCATAAGTACGGTATATAGAATACATTTTCTCACAGAGTGTGTTGTAAATGTGAAATATTACTCTTAGATTAACATATTACTTATGTATTACTTGCTGAAAAAAAAATTACTTATCACAATTACTCCCTCCAAAATGTATTATAATGTCAGGCCATGTTGCAGTCCATCTGTAATCACAGAAACAAACTTGAGTATTAAAATAAAGATTTAGGAGCCATCTTCCTCTGTGCTCAGCCCTCATTCCCTCTTTCAGCTCATGATCATAACCTCCTCAACAATGAATGCTGTGTTTTTAGGCATAATGGTGACCAGTTTATCACCAAACCCTTTCTGGACTTGTTTGCTTTCTTTGTTTCAGTCGAAATATTTGGCTGCAAGCAAACAACAAAACTATTTGTGACATATAAAGCATCCCTGTATATATGTACATATAAACCAGTCCTGTAAATTCAGGACTCAGTATAATTAGCAATAAATTTAGCTATAATATATATAATTCCCTGGGGAAGAAAACAAGAGAAAAGAAAAGAATACCTCAGTGGCTTACTATTTTCTACAATTTAAATCCAGTATAAATTACAGAATACAGAAGCTGTACAAACCAAGATATAGAAAATGTAAAGAAACAAAACAAGATCCTACAACATTACAGTATATAGTTCAGTCTTTACATGGGCATGGCTCGCCAGCTTCAGCACCTCACAACCTCCTTGTCATGAAGGAGAAATGATCTGAAGTCTTCAGATGCACTCCAACGGTGATGTCCACTCAGAAGATGTAGGGAAAAAAACAAAAGAACCAAAGAAAGATTCAAGAAGATAGGAGAAAAGCAGAAAAAGATAGAGGGGGGGGGTATCACAAACATTTCTATGAATAAATAATAAAAAATAAACACCACCACATATATTTCTTTCATATTAACAACAGTAACAAGCTTGTATTTAAGTGCAGAAAATAAACATTCATATCTCCGCACGGCTCACCTAACCCCATGTGTGTTTAAACACAATTTCTATAACTTGTATACATATTTTAACATAGCGCTGATATAAGACTCTTACCAAGAGAAACACTTTTCTTAACTTCGATAAGCAAAAGTCCGACTCATCTAGCCGTCCTCTCCCTCGTTATTTCTCGAGTAGCACTGATGTTGTATCTGCTCGCATCCGCTGACATTCAGCCCGCAATGTTGCTTCAAAATATAGTAATCTTCTCTTTTGTGTGAATCTCTACCACACTCTCAACCTTTCTCTCTCAATTTACCGGATAACTAGCACGTTTTTAATACAGCTTCATGCTCTCGCCATTACTCGGCTTCTCTTCCGGTTCTCCCTTTTTAATGTAAATGATATGACAATAATCTCCCCTCAAACTCTTCTGTCCTGAAGTCATCAGAAAACTTGATTACAGCTTTATCTCTGACTGTTACTGACACTGGAGACTCCTTCCATACATTTTACACAAATGTCTCCTTATGAGAACCTTCACCACATTAACAAAAGCTTTAATAAATCCGTTTATGTGGAGCGGCTGCTGTACAAGTCCCCGTGTGAGCCGTTACTATAGAAACGATAAGGTCTTAGACAGAGACGATCTGGAGTTTTTAAAACCTGACACAGAGTGTGTAAAGTGGATCTGTTTACACATATTCTTCTGAAATCTGTGAATAAATTCACTGCTTGTTTTCATTACAAAACTACACAAGACTGTGTGTAAAACAGCTGAATGTTTCTAACACTTTATTTTCTTTGTACATGTGATCTGTATCTACATTTATTTTTATATACAGTATATTTATCAACACGAGTTTATGAATTATCATATGAATGGCTGATTAGATAATTGCAGGAAGGAGCAGGTGTACAGTTATTCCTAATAAAGTGATCAGTGACACTCAGTGTATTAAATGTCTGATCCCCAACATGGAAATGCAGGAACACCAGAGTCTTCATCTCGTCCACAGATGTTCATCACCAACTGAAAAGAAAAGAAAAACGTCTGAGTAAATAAATACAGACTGGACTGTCATACTTCATGACCAAGTTCTAGCTTGATCAAGAGCAGGAAATCATCTGTGCTCCCAGAGAAACATTATTATCCTCTTTTTATAATTTACTGTTCAAAATGTCTTTCATTACAATCTGTAACATTTAGCTAGAACAAACAAGAAATTCCACCAGAAACCATCACATCACTTCTCTTCTCTTCTCACCGTCTCTGGAGAGTTGCTGTGTTTCAACTCTCGCTCTACATGAATATATTTAAGTGCAGACTTTAAGAAGAAGCTGAAGTGAATTTTACAGGAATGAGAGAAGACACAGTGTGGAAGCACAGAATAAAGAGATAGCAGGGTGATACCGGCAGGTGAGGTGTTCATTTATAGTCACGCTCATGCACTCAGTTTGGATATTTTGTAGTCTCAGATTCTCTGTCTTCTACTTTCACATGAAATTTAAATCCACACCAAACAGCATTAAAGCAAATTGTTAGAAAACGTCTGATTAAACAGAATATAGTGAAATTGTGACACATTAATCTGATATTTATGGAAATGTATAAACTAATGCTAATAAACATAATAATGCTATCAGTCTTTTAATTCATTTCAGTGTTTATCTAAAACAGATCATTACTCACTTCACTATCTGTAGATTGTGATTTTCCCTCTTTAGAGCAGAGAGACTCTTCACTCCTGAGTCTCCTAGATTATTCCTAGACAGATACAGATATCTCAGGTGTGAGAGGTTTGATCTCAGAGCTGAAGTCAGAGCAGAACAGCCTTTATCTGAAAAACCACAATACTGCAACCTGCAAACACACAATAACACACTCTTCATCAACAGAAACTCATCATGTATATAGGTGTGTATTTTAGTCACGTGGTGTGTGTGTGTGTGTGTGTGTATAGGTGTGTATTTTAGTCACGTGGTGTGTGTGTGTGTGTGTATAGGTGTGTATTTTAGTCACGTGGTGTGTGTGTGTGTATAGGTGTGTATTTTAGTCACGTGGTGTGTGTGTGTGTGTGTGTGTATAGGTGTGTATTTTAGTCACATGGTGTGTGTGTGTGTGTATAGGTGTGTATTTTAGTCACGTGGTGTGTGTGTGTGTATAGGTGTGTATTTTAGTCACGTGGTGTGTGTGTGTATAGGTGTGTATTTTAGTCATGTGATGTGTTTGTATAGGTGTGTATTTTAGTCACGTGGTGTGTGTGTGTGTATAGGTGTGTATTTTAGTCACGTGGTGTGTGTGTGTGTGTGTGTATAGGTGTGTATTTTAGTCACATGGTGTGTGTGTGTGTGTGTATAGGTGTGTATTTTAGTCACGTGGTGTGTGTGTGTGTATAGGTGTGTATTTTAGTCACATGGTGTGTGTGTGTGTGTGTATAGGTGTGTATTTTAGTCACGTGGTGTGTGTGTGTGTATAGGTGTGTATTTTAGTCACGTGGTGTGTGTGTGTGTATAGGTGTGTATTTTAGTCATGTGATGTGTGTGTATAGGTGTGTATTTTAGTCACGTGATGTGTGTGTATAGGTGTGTATTTTAGTCAAGTGGTGTGTGTGTGTGTGTGTAAAGGTGTGTATTTTAGTCACGTGGTGTGTGTGTATAGGTGTGTATTTTAGTCACGTGATGTGTGTGTATAGGTGTGTATTTTAGTCACCTGGTGTGTGTGTGTGTGTGTAAAGGTGTGTATTTTAGTCACGTGGTGTGTGTGTATAGGTGTGTATTTTAGTCACGTGGTGTGTGTGTGTGTGTGTGTGTATAGGTGTGTATTTTAGTCACGTGGTATGTGTGTGTGTGTGTGTGTGTATAGGTGTGTATTTTAGTCATGGGATGTGTGTGTATAGGTGTGTATTTTAGTCACGTGGTGTGTGTGTGTGTGTATAGGTGTGTATTTTAGTCACGTGGTGTGTGTGTGTGTATAGGTGTGTATATTAGTCACGTGGTGTGTGTGTGTGTGTGTGTATATTAGTCACGTGGTGTGTGTGTGTGTGTGTGTGTGAATAGGTGTGTATTTTAGTCACGTGGTGTGTGTGTGTATAGGTGTGTATTTTAGTCACGTGGTGTGTGTGTGTGTATAGGTGTGTATTTTAGTCACGTGGTGTGTGTGTGTATAGGTGTGTATTTAACTCACGTGGTGTGTGTGTGTGTATAGGTGTGTATATTAGTCACGTGGTGTGTGTGTGTGTATAGGTGTGTATTTTAGTCACGTGGTGTGTGTGTGTATAGGTGTGTATTTAACTCACGTGGTGTGTGTGTGTGTATAGGTGTGTATGTTACTCACGTGGTGTGTGTGTGTGTATAGGTGTGTATATTAGTCACGTGGTGTGTGTGTGTATAGGTGTGTATTTTAGTCATGTGATGTGTGTGTGTGTGTATAGGTGTGTATTTTAGTCACGTGATTGTGTGTGTGTATAGGTGTGTATTTTAGTCACGTGGTGTGTGTGTATAGGTGTGTATTTTAGTCACGTGGTGTGTGTGTGTGTATAGGTGTGTATTTTAGTCACGTGGTGTGTGTGTGTGTGTGTGTATAGGTGTGTATTTTAGTCACGTGGTGTGTGTGTGTGTGTGTATAGGTGTGTATTTTAGTCACGTGGTGTGTGTGTGTGTATAGGTGTGTATTTTAGTCACGTGGTGTGTGTGTGTGTGTGTGTATAGGTGTGTATTTTAGTCATGTGATGTGTGTGTATAGGTGTGTATTTTAGTCACATGGTGTGTGTGTGTGTGTATAGGTGTGTATTTTAGTCACGTGGTGGGTGTGTGTGTATAGGTGTGTATTTTAGACACGGGGTGTGTGTGTGTGTGTGTATGTATAGGTGTGTATTTAGTCACGTGGTGTGTGTGTGTGTGTATAGGTGTGTATTTTAGTCATGTGGTGTGTGTGTGTGTGTGTAGGTGTGTATTTTACTCACGTGGTGTGTGTGTGTGTATAGGTGTGTATTTTAGTCACGTGGTGTGTGTGTGTGTGTATAGGTGTGTATTTTAGTCATGTGATGTGTGTGTATAGGTGTGTATTTTAGTCACATGGTGTGTGTGTGTGTATAGGTGTGTATTTTAGTCACGTGGTGTGTGTGTGTGTGTGTGGATAGGTGTGTATTTTAGTCACATTGTGTGTGTGTGTGTGTGTGTGTGTGTATAGGTGTGTATTTTAGTCACGTGGTGTGTGTGTGTATAGGTGTGTATTTTAGTCACGTGGTGTGTGTGTGTGTGTGTGTGTGTATAGGTGTGTATTTTAGTCACGTGGTGTGTGTGTGTGTGTGTGTGTGTATAGGTGTGTATTTTAGTCACGTGGTGTGTGTGTGTGTGTGTATATAGGTGTGCATTTTAGTCACGTGGTGTGAGTGAGTGTGTATAGGTGTGTATTTTAGTCATGTGGTGTGTGTGTGTGTGTGTATATAGGTGTGCATTTTAGTCACATGGTGTGTGTGTGTGTATAGGTGTGTATTTTAGTCACGAGGTGTGTGTGTGTGTATAGGTGTGTATTTTAGTCACGTGGTGTGTGTGTGTGTGTGAATAGGTGTGTATTTTAGTCACGTGGTCTGTGTGTGTGTATAGGTGTATATTTTAGTCACGTGGTGTGTGTGTGTATATAGGTGTGTATTTTAGTCACGTGGTGTGTGTGTGTGTGTATAGGTGTGTATTTTAGTCACGTGGTGTGTGTGTGTGTGTATAGGTGTGTATTTTAGTCACGTGGTGTGTGTGTGTGTGTATAGGTGTGTATTTTAGTCACGTGGTGTGTGTGTGTGTGTATAGGTGTGTATTTTAGTCACGTGGTGTGTGTGTGTGTGTGTGTGTGTATAGGTGTGTATTTTAGTCATGTGATGTGTGTGTATAGGTGTGTATTTTAGTCACGTGGTGTGTGTGTGTGTGTATAGGTGTGTATTTTAGTCACGTGGTGTGTGTGTGTGTGTATAGGTGTGTATTTTAGTCACGTGGTGTGTGTGTGTGTGTATAGGTGTGTATTTTAGTCACGTGGTGTGTGTGTGTGTGTGTGTGTGTGTATAGGTGTGTATTTTAGTCACGTGGTGTGTGTGTGTGTATAGGTGTGTATTTTAGTCATGTGATGTGTGTGTATAGGTGTGTATTTTAGTCACGTGGTGTGTGTGTGTGTATAGGTGTGTATTTTAGTCACGTGGTGTGTGTGTGTGTGTGTGTGTATAGGTGTGTATTTTAGTCACGTGGTGTGTGTGTGTGTGTGTGTATAGGTGTGTATATTAGTCATGTGATGTGTGTGTATAGGTGTGTATTTTAGTCATGTGGTGTGTGTGTGTGTGTGTAGGTGTGTATTTTACTCACGTGGTGTGTGTGTGTGTATAGGTGTGTATTTTAGTCACGTGGTGTGTGTGTGTGTGTATAGGTGTGTATTTTAGTCATGTGATGTGTGTGTATAGGTGTGTATTTTAGTCACATGGTGTGTGTGTGTGTATAGGTGTGTATTTTAGTCACGTGGTGTGTGTGTGTGTGTGTGTATAGGTGTGTATTTTAGTCACGTGGTGTGTGTGTGTATAGGTGTGTATTTTAGTCACGTGGTGTGTGTGTGTGTGTGTGTATAGGTGTGTATTTTAGTCACGTGGTGTGTGTGTGTGTGTGTGTATATAGGTGTGTATTTTAGTCACGTGGTGTGTGTGTGTGTGTGTATATAGGTGTGTATTTTAGTCATGTAGTGTGTGTGTGTATATAGGAGTGTATTTTAGTCACGTGGTGTGTGTGTGTGTGTGTGTATAGGTGTGTATTTTAATCACGTGGTGTGTGTGTGTGTGTGTATAGGTGTGTATTTTAGTCACGAGGTGTGTGTGTGTGTATAGGTGTGTATTTTAGTCACGTGGTGTGTGTGTGTGTGTGTATAGGTGTGTATTTTAGTCACGTGGTGTGTGTGTGTGTGTATAGGTGTGTATTTTAGTCACGTGGTGTGTGTGTGTGTGTGTGTGTGTATAGGTGTGTATTTTAGTCACGTGGTGTGTGTGTGTGTGTGTGTATAGGTGTGTATTTTAGTCACGTGGTGTGTGTGTGTGTGTGTGTATAGGTGTGTATTTTAGTCACGTGGTGTGTGTGTGTGTGTATAGGTGTGTATTTTACTCACGTGGTGTGTGTGTGTGTGTATAGGTGTGTATTTTAGTCACGTGGTGTGTGTGTGTGTGTGTGTGTGTATAGGTGTGTATTTTAGTCATGTGATGTGTGTGTATAGGTGTGTATTTTAGTCACGTGGTGTGTGTGTGTGTGTATAGGTGTGTATTTTAGTCATGTGATGTGTGTGTATAGGTGTGTATTTTAGTCACGTGGTGTGTGTGTGTGTATAGGTGTGTATTTTAGTCACGTGGTGTGTGTGTGTGTATAGGTGTGTATTTTAGTCACGTGGTGTGTGTGTGTGTGTGTGTGTATAGGTGTGTATTTTAGTCACGTGGTGTGTGTATGTGTGTATAGGTGTGTATTTTAGTCACGTGGTGTGTGTGTGTATGTGTGTGTATAGGTGTGTATTTTAGTCACGTGGTGTGTGTGTGTGTGTATATAGGTGTGTATTTTAGTCACGTGGTGTGTGTGTGTATGTGTGTATAGGTGTGTATTTTAGTCACGTGGTGTGCGTGTGTGTGTGTATAGGTGTGTATTTTAGTCACGTGGTGTGTGTGTATAGGTGTGTATTTTAGTCACATGGTGTGTGTGTGTGTGTATAGGTGTGTATTTTAGTCACGTGGTGTGTGTGTGTGTATAGGTGTGTATTTTAGTCACGTGGTGTGTGTGTGTGTATAGGTGTGTATTTTAGTCACGTGGTGTGTGTGTGTGTATAGGTGTGTATTTTAGTCACGTGGTGTGTGTGTGTGTGTGTGTGTGTGTGTGTATAGGTGTGTATTTTAGTCACGTGGTGTGTGTGTGTGTGTGTGTGTGTATAGGTGTGTATTTTAGTCACGTGGTGTGTGTGTGTGTGTATAGGTGTGTATTTTAGTCACGTGGTGTGTGTGTGTGTGTATAGGTGTGTATTTTAGTCATGTGGTGTGTGTGTGTATAGGTGTGTATTTTAGTCACGTGGTGTGTGTGTGTGTATAGGTGTGTATTTTAGTCACGTGGTGTGTGTGTGTGTATAGGTGTGTATTTTAGTCACGTGGTGTGTGTGTGTGTGTATAGGTGTGTATTTTAGTCACGTGGTGTGTGTGTATATAGGTGTGTATTTTAGTCACGTGGTGTGTGTGTGTGTGTATAGGTGTGTATTTTACTCACGTGGTGTGTGTGTGTGTATAGGTGTGTATTTTAGTCACGTGGTGTGTGTGTGTGTGTGTGTATAGGTGTGTATTTTAGTCACGTGGTGTGTGTGTGTGTGTATATAGGTGTGTATTTTAGTCACGTGGTGTGTGTGTGTGTGTGTATAGGTGTGTATTTTAGTCATGTGGTGTGTGTGTGTGTGTGTGAATAGGTGTGTATTTTAGTCACGTGGTGTGTGTGTGTATAGGTGTGTATTTTAGTCACGTGGTGTGTGTGTGTGTATAGGTGTGTATTTTAGTCACGTGGTGTGTGTGTGTGTGTATAGGTGTGTATTTTAGTCACGTGGTGTGTGTGTGTGTATAGGTGTGTATTTTAGTCACGTGGTGTGTGTGTGTGTGTGAATAGGTGTGTATTTTAGTCACGTGGTCTGTGTGTGTGTATAGATGTATATTTTAGTCACGTGGTGTGTGTGTGTATATAGGTGTGTATTTTAGTCACGTGGTGTGTGTGTGTGTATATAGGTGTGTATTTTAGTCACGTGGTGTGTGTGTGTGTATATAGGTGTGTATTTTAGTCACGTGGTGTGTGTGTGTGTGTATAGGTGTGTATTTTACTCACGTGGTGTGTGTGTGTGTATAGGTGTGTATTTTAGTCATGTGGTGTGTGTGTGTGTATAGGTGTGTATTTTACTCACGTGGTGTGCGTGTGTGTATAGGTGTGTATTTTACTCACGTGGTGTGCGTGTGTGTATAGGTGTGTATTTTAGTCACGTGGTGTGTGTGTGTATATAGGTGTGTATTTTAGTCACGTGGTGTGTGTGTGTGTGTGTATAGGTGTGTATTTTAGTCACGTGGTGTGTGTGTGTGTGTGTATAGGTGTGTATTTTAGTCACGTGGTGTGTGTGTGTGTATAGGTGTGTATTTTAGTCACGTGGTGTGTGTGTGTGTGTGTATAGGTGTGTATTTTAGTCATGTGATGTGTGTGTATAGGTGTGTATTTTAGTCACATGGTGTGTGTGTGTGTGTATAGGTGTGTATTTAGTCACGTGGTGTGTGTGTGTGTATAGGTGTGTATTTTAGTCACGTGGTGTGTGTGTGTGTATAGGTGTGTATTTTACTCACATGGTGTGTGTGTGTGTATAGGTGTGTATTTTAGTCACGTGGTGTGTGTGTGTGTGTATAGGTGTGTATTTTAGTCATGTGATGTGTGTGTATAGGTGTGTATTTTAGTCACATGGTGTGTGTGTGTGTATAGGTGTGTATTTTAGTCACGTGGTGTGTGTGTGTGTGTGTGTGTGTGTGTGTATAGGTGTGTATTTTAGTCACGTGGTGTGTGTGTGTGTGTGTGGATAGGTGTGTATTTTAGTCACATTGTGTGTGTGTGTGTGTATAGGTGTGTATTTTAGTCACGTGGTGTGTGTGTGTATAGGTGTGTATTTTACTCACGTGGTGTGTGTGTGTGTGTGTATAGGTGTGTATTTTACTCACATGGTGTGTGTGTGTGTGTGTGTATATAGGTGTGTATTTTAGTCACGTGGTGTGTGTGTGTGTGTGTATATAGGTGTGTATTTTAGTCATGTAGTGTGTGTGTGTATATAGGAGTGTATTTTAGTCATGTGGTGTGTGTGTGTGTGTGTGTATAGGTGTGTATTTTAGTCACCTGGTGTGTGTGTGTGTGTGTATAGGTGTGTATTTTAGTCACATGGTGTGTGTGTGTGTGTGTATAGGTGTGTATTTTAGTCACGTGGTGTGTGTGTGTGTGTATATAGGTGTGTATTTTAGTCACGTGGTGTGTGTGTGTGTGTATAGGTGTGTATTTTACTCACGTGGTGTGTGTGTATAGGTGTGTATTTTAGTCACGTGGTGTGTGTGTGTGTGTGTGTGTGTGTATAGGTGTGTATTTTAGCCACGTGGTGTGTGTGTGTGTATAGGTGTGTATTTTAGTCACGTGGTGTGTGTGTGTGTGTGAATAGGTGTGTATTTTAGTCACGTGGTCTGTGTGTGTGTATAGGTGTATATTTTAGTCACGTGGTGTGTGTGTGTGTGTGTATAGGTGTGTATTTTACTCACGTGGTGTGTGTGTGTGTGTATAGGTGTGTATTTTAGTCACGTGGTGTGTGTGTGTGTGTGTATAGGTGTGTATTTTACTCACGTGGTGTGTGTGTGTGTGTATAGGTGTGTATTTTACTCACGTGGTGTGTGTGTGTGTGTATAGGTGTGTATTTTAGTCATGTGGTGTGTGTGTGTGTGTGTGTATAGGTGTGTATTTTAGTCATGTGTGTGTATAGGTGTGTATTTTAGTCACGTGGTGTGTGTGTGTGTGTGTATAGGTGTGTATTTTAGTCATGTGATGTGTGTGTATAGGTGTGTATTTTAGTCACGTGGTGTGTGTGTGTGTATAGGTGTGTATTTCATTCACTTGGTGTGTGTGTGTGTATAGGTGTGTATATTAGTCACGTGGTGTGTGTGTGTGTGTGAATAGGTGTGTATTTTAGTCACGTGGTGTGTGTGTGTGTATAGGTGTGTATTTCATTCACTTGGTGTGTGTGTGTGTATAGGTGTGTATATTAGTCACGTGGTGTGTGTGTGTGTGTGTATATGTGTGTATTTTACTCACATGGTGTGTGTGTGTGTGTGTATAGCTGTGTATTTTAGTCACGTGGTGTGTGTGTGTGTAGAGGTGTGTATTTTAGTCACGTGGTGTGTGTGTGTGTATAGGTGTGTATTTTACTCACGTGGTGTGCGTGTGTGTATAGGTGTGTATTTTACTCACGTGGTGTGCGTGTGTGTATAGGTGTGTATTTTAGTCACGTGGTGTGTGTGTGTATATAGGTGTGTATTTTACTCACGTGGTGTGTGTGTGTGTGTGTGTGTGTATAGGTGTGTATTTTAGTCACCTGGTGTGTGTGTGTATATAGGTGTGTATTTTAGTCACGTGGTGTGTGTGTGTGTGTGTATAGGTGTGTATTTTAGTCACGTGGTGTGTGTTTGTGTGTATAGGTGTGTATTTTAGTCACGTGGTGTGTGTGTGTGTGTATAGGTGTGTATTTTAGTCACGGGGTGTGTGTGTGTGTGTGTGTATGTATAGGTGTGTATTTAGTCACGTGGTGTGTGTGTGTGTGTGTGTATAGGTGTGTATTTTAGTCATGTGGTGTGTGTGTGTGTGTATAGGTGTGTATTTTACTCACGTGGTGTGTGTGTGTGTATAGGTGTGTATTTTAGTCACGTGGTGTGTGTGTGTGTATAGGTGTGTATTTTACTCACATGGTGTGTGTGTGTGTATAGGTGTGTATTTTAGTCACGTGGTGTGTGTGTGTGTGTGTATATAGGTGTGTATTTTAGTCACGTGATGTGTGTGTGTGTATAGGTGTGTATTTTACTCACGTGGTGTGTGTGTGTGTATAGGTGTGTATTTTAGTCACGTGGTGTGTGTGTGTATAGGTGTGTATTTTAGTCACATGATGTGTGTGTGTGTATAGGTGTGTATTTTAGTCACGTGGTGTGTGTGTGTGTGTGTGGGTGTGTGTGTGGGTGTGTGTGTGTGTGTGTATAGGTGTGTATTTTAGTCACGTGGTGTGTGTGTGTGTGTGTGGATAGGTGTGTATTTTAGTCACATTGTGTGTGTGTGTGTGTGTGTATAGGTGTGTATTTTAGTCACGTGGTGTGTGTGTGTATAGGTGTGTATTTTAGTCACGTGGTGTGTGTGTGTATAGGTGTGTATTTTACTCACATGGTGTGTGTGTGTGTGTGTATAGGTGTGTATTTTACTCACGTGGTGTGTGTGTGTGTGTATATAGGTGTGTATTTTAGTCACGTGGTGTGTGTGTGTGTGTGTATAGGTGTGTATTTTAGTCACCTGGTGTGTGTGTGTGTATAGGTGTGTATTTTAGTCACATGGTGTGTGTGTGTGTGTGTATAGGTGTGTATTTTAATCACGTGGTGTGTGTGTGTGTGTGTATAGGTGTGTATTTTAGTCACGTGGTGTGTGTGTGTGTGTATAGGTGTGTATTTTAGTCACGTGGTGTGTGTGTGTGTGTATATAGGTGTGTATTTTAGTCACGTGGTGTGTGTGTGTGTGTGTATAGGTGTGTATTTTAGTCACCTGGTGTGTGTGTGTGTATAGGTGTGTATTTTAGTCACCTGGTGTGTGTGTGTATTTTAGTCACGTGGTGTGTGTGTGTGTGTGTGTATAGGTGTGTATTTTATTCACGTGGTGTGTGTGTGTGTGTGTGTCCGGCGGTAAAATTCAGGATAAATCATTCAGGGCTAGATTAAAATCATTCGGGGCTCGAGCCCTAGTGACGCCCCTGGGTGAACCTAAAACCCCTGCTTCAGTCTCACTATTAGAGAAAGTGTCTTAGTGAGGAGCAGGTCATGTGACTCTCAGAGAGATGATCTTACCACAGTGTCTCCAGTTTACAGAGAGGATTCTCCAGTAGAGCAGAGAGACTCTTCACTCCTGAGACTCCTAGATTATTATCAGATAGATCCAGGTCTCTCAGGTGTGAGGGGTTTGATCTCAGAGCTGAAGTCAGAGCAGAACAGCCTTCATCTGAGAAATCACAACCACACAACCTGCAGACACACAATAACACACTCTTCATCAACAGATACTCAACATGTGTATAGGTGTGTATTTTAGTCACGTGGTGGGTGTGTGTGTGTATAGGTGTGTATTTTAGTCACCTGGTGTGTGTGTGTGTGTGTGTATAGGTGTGTATTTTAGTCACGTGGTGTGTGTGTGTGTGTGTATGAATAGGTGTGTATTTTAGTCACATGGTGTGTGTGTGTATAGGTGTGTATTTTAGTCACATGGTGTGTGTGTGTGTATAGGTGTGTATTTTAGTCACATGGTGTGTGTGTGTGTGTATAGGTGTGTATTTTAGTCACGTGGTGTGTGTGTGTATAGGTGTGTATTTTAGTCACATGGTGTGTGTGTGTGTATAGGTGTGTATTTTAGTCACATGGTGTGTGTGTGTATAGGTGTGTATTTTAGTCACGTGGTGGGTGTGTGTGTGTGTGTATAGGTGTGTATTTTAGTCACGTGGTGGGTGTGTGTGTGTGTATAGGTGTGTATTTTAGTGAAGTGGTGTGTGTGTGTATAGGTGTGTATTTTAGTCACATGGTGTGTGTGTGTGTATAGGTGTGTATTTTAGTCACGTGGTGTGTGTGTGTATAGGTGTGTATTTTAGTCACATGGTGTGTGTGTGTGTATAGGTGTGTATTTTAGTCACGTGGTGTGTGTGTGTGTATAGGTGTGTATTGTAGTCACCTGGTGTGTGTGTGTATTTTAGTCACATGGTGTGTGTGTGTGTGTGTATAGGTGTGTATTTTAGTCACATGGTGTGTGTGTGTGTGTGTGTGGATAGATGTGTATTTTAGTCACATTGTGTGTGTGTGTGTGTGTGTGTGTGTGTATAGGTGTGTATTTTAGTCATGTGGTGTGTGTGTGTGTGTGTGTATAGGTGTGTATTTTAGTCATGTGGTGTGTGTGTGTGTGTGTGTGTGTGTAGAGGTATGTATTTTAGTCACGTGGTGTGTTTTTGTGTGTGTATAGGTGTGTATTTTAGTCACATGGTGTGTGTGTGTGTATAGGTGTGTATTTTAGTCATGTGGTGTGTGTGTGTGTGTGTATAGGTGTGTATTTTAGTCATGTGGTGTGTGTGTGTGTGTGTATAGGTGTGTATTTTAGTCATGTGGTGTGCGTGTGTGTGTGTATAGGTGTGTATTTTAGTCATGTGGTGTGTGTGTGTGTGTGTGTGTGTGTGTATAGGTGTGTATTTTAGTCACATGGTGTGTGTGTGTGTGTGTGTATAGGTGTGTATTTTAGTCACGTGGTGTGTGTGTGTGTGTGTATAGGTGTGTATTTTAGTCACGTGGTGTGTGTGTGTATAGGTGTGTATTTTAGTCACGTGGTGTGTGTGTGTGTGTATTTTAGTCACGTGGTGTGTGTGTGTGTGTGTGTATAGGTGTGCATTTTAGTCACGTGGTGTGTGTGTGTGTGTGTGTGTATAGGTGTGTATTGTAGTCATGTGGTGTGTGTGTGTATAGGTATGTATTTTAGTCACATGGTGTGTGTGTGTATTGGTGTGTATTTTAGTCACGTGGTGTGTGTGTGTGTGTGCATAGGTGTGTATTTTAGTCATGTGGTGTGTGTGTGTATAGGTGTGTATTTTAGTCACATGGTGTGTGTGTGTGTATAGGTGTGTATTTTAGTCACGTGGTGGGTGTGTGTGTGTGTGTATAGGTGTGTATTTTAGTCACGTGTTGTGTGTGTGTGTGTATGTGTATAGGTGTGTATTTTAGTCACGTGTTGTGTGTGTGTGTGTATAGGTGTGTATTGTAGTCACGTGGTGTGTGTGTGTGTATAGGTGTGTATTTTAGTCACGTGGTGTGTGTGTGTGTGTGTATAGGTGTGTATTTTAGTCACGTGGTGTGTGTGTGTATAGATGAGGATTTTAGTCACGTGGTGTGTTTTTGTGTGTATAGGTGTGTATTTTAGTCACGTGGTGTGTGTGTGTGTGTGTGTATAGGTGTGTATTTTAGTCACATGGTGTGTGTGTGTGTGTATAGGTGTGTATTTTAGTCACGTGGTGTGTGTGTGTGTGTGTGTGTGTATTTTATTCACGTGGTGTGTGTGTATAGGTGTGTATTTTAGTCACCTGGTGTGTGTGTGTGTGTGTATAGGTGTGTATTTTAGTCACGTGGTGTGTGTGTGTGTGTGTGTATTTTAGTCACGTGGTGTGTGTGTATAGGTGTGTATTTTAGTCACCTGGTGTGTGTGTGTGTGTGTGTGTGTGTATATAGGTGTGTATTTTAGTCATGTGGTGTGTGTGTGTGTGTGTGTGTGTGTGTGTGTGTGTATTTTAGTCACCTGGTGTGTGTGTGTGTGTATAGGTGTGTATTTTAGTCACGTGGTGTGTGTGTGTGTGTGTGTGTGTGTATAGGTGTGTATTTTAGTCACGTGGTGTGTGTGTGTATAGGTGTGTATTTTAGTCACCTGGTGTGTGTGTGTATGTGTATAGGTGTGTATTTTAGTCACGTGGTGTGTGTGTGTGTGTATAGGTGTGTATTTTAGTCACCTGGTGTGTGTGTGTGTGTGTATAGGTGTGTATTTTAGTCACGTGTTGTGTGTGTGTGCGTATAGGTGTGTATTTTAGTCACGTGGTGTGTGTGTGTGCGAATAGGTGTGAATTTTAGTCACATGGTGTGTGTGTGTGTGTATATAGGTGTGTATTGTAGTCACGTGGTGTGTGTGTGTATTTTAGTCACATGGTGTGTGTGTGTGTATAGGTGTGTATTTTAGTCACGTGGTGTGTGTGTGTGTGTGGATAGGTGTGTATTTTAGTCACATTGTGTGTGTGTGTGTGTGTATAGGTGTGTATTTTAGTCATGTGGTGTGTGTGTGTGTGTATAGGTGTGTATTTTAGTCATGTGGTGTGTGTGTGTGTGTAAATAGGTGTGTATTTTAGTCATGTGGTGTGTGTGTGTGTGTGTGGATAGGTGTGTATTTTAGTCATGTGGTGTGTGTGTGTGTGTATAGGTATGTATTTTAGTCACGTGGTGTGTGTGTGTATTGGTGTGTATTTTAGTCACGTGGTGTGTGTGTGTGTATAGGTGTGTATTTTAGTCACGTGGTGTGTTTGTGTGTGTATAGGTGTGTATTTTAGTCACGTGGTGTGTGTGTGTGTGTATAGGTGTGTATTTTAGTCACGTGGTGTGTGCGTGTATTGGTGTGTATTTTAGTCACGTGGTGTGTGTGTGTGTGTATAGGTGTGTATTTTAGTCACATGGTGTGTGTGTGTGTATAGGTGTGTATTTTAGTCATGTGGTGTGTGTGTGTGTGTGTATAGGTGTGTATTTTAGTCACATTGTGTGTGTGTGTGTATAGGTGTGTATTTTAGTCATGTGGTGTGTGTGTGTGTGTGTGTGTATAGGTGTGTATTTTAGTCATGTGGTGTGTGTGTGTGTGTATAGGTGTGTATTTTAGTCACATGGTGTGTGTGTGTGGGTATAGGTGTGTATTTTAGTCACGTGGTGTGTGTGTGTGTGTGTATAGGTGTGTATTTTAGTCACGTGGTGTGTGTGTGTGTGTGTATGAATAGGTGTGTATTTTAGTCACATGGTGTGTGTGTGTATAGGTGTGTATTTTAGTCACATGGTGTGTGTGTGTGTATAGGTGTGTATTTTAGTCACATGGTGTGTGTGTGTGTGTATAGGTGTGTATTTTAGTCACGTGGTGTGTGTGTGTGTGTGTATAGGTGTGTATTTTAGTCACATGGTGTGTGTGTGTGTGTATAGGTGTGTATTTTAGTCACGTGGTGTGTGTGTGTGTGTATAGGTGTGTATTGTAGTCATGTGGTGTGTGTGTGTGTATAGGTATGTATTTTAGTCACGTGGTGTGTGTGTGTATTGGTGTGTATTTTAGTCACGTGGTGTGTGTGTGTGTGTGTATAGTTGTGTATTTTAGTCATGTGGTGTGTGTGTGTATAGGTGTGTATTTTAGTCACATGGTGTGTGTGTGTGTGTATAGGTGTGTATTTTAGTCACATGGTGTGTGTGTGTATAGGTGTGCATTTTAGTCACGTGGTGGGTGTGTGTGTATAGGTGTGTATTTTAGTCACGTGGTGGGTGTGTGTGTGTGTATAGGTGTGTATTTTAGTGAAGTGGTGTGTGTGTGTATAGGTGTGTATTTTAGTCACATGGTGTGTGTGTGTGTATAGGTGTGTATTTTAGTCACGTGGTGTGTGTGGGTATAGGTGTGTATTTTAGTCACATGGTGTGTGTGTGTGTATAGGTGTGTATTTTAGTCACGTGGTGTGTGTGTGTGTGTGTGTGTATAGGTGTGTATTTTAGTCACATGGTGTGTGTGTGTGTATAGGTGTGTATTTTAGTCACGTGGTGTGTGTGTGTGTATAGGTGTGTATTGTAGTCACCTGGTGTGTGTGTGTATTTTAGTCACATGGTGTGTGTGTGTGTGTGTATAGGTGTGTATTTTAGTCACATGGTGTGTGTGTGTGTGTGTGTGGATAGGTGTGTATTTTAGTCACATTGTGTGTGTGTGTGTGTGTGTGTGTGGATAGGTGTGTATTTTAGTCACATTGTGTGTGTGTGTGTGTGTGTGTGTGTATAGGTGTGTATTTTAGTCATGTGGTGTGTGTGTGTGTGTGTATAGGTGTGTATTTTAGTCATGTGGTGTGTGTGTGTGTGTGTGTGTGTGTGTATAGGTATGTATTTTAGTCACGTGGTGTGTTTTTGTGTGTATAGGTGTATTTTAGTCACGTGGTGTGTGTGTGTGTGTATAGGTGTGTATTTTAGTCACATGGTGTGTGTGTGTGTGTGTATAGGTGTGTATTTTAGTCACGTGGTGTGTGTGTGTGTGTGTGTATATAGGTGTGTATTTTAGTCACGTGGTGTGTGTGTGTATAGGTGTGTATTTTAGTCACGTGGTGTGTGTGTGTGTGTGTGTATAGGTGTGTATTTTAGTCACGTGGTGTGTGTGTGTGTGTGTGTATATAGGTGTGTATTTTAGTCACGTGGTGTGTGTGTGTGTGTATAGGTGTGTATTTTAGTCACGTGGTGTGTGTGTGTGTATAGGTGTGTATTTTAGTCACGTGGTGTGTGTGTGTGTGTGTGTATAGGTGTGTATTTTAGTCACGTGGTGTGTGTGTGTGTGTGTATAGGTGTGTAT